>NW_024412407.1:9175532-9198594 GCF_014898765.1 Herpailurus yagouaroundi
TGCAGAAAAACCTTTATCTGTTCCATTACCATGTGGATGGCTCCTCATCCTCATTGTTTTTTTTTTTTTTTTTTTTTAATGTTTATTTTTTGAGAGAGAGACAGCACAAGCAGGGGAGGGGCCAAGGGGCAGGGGACAGAGGATCTGAAGCAAACTCTGTGCTAACAGCAGACAGACCAATGCGGGGCTTGATCTCATGAACCATGAATCAAGAGTTGGATGCTTAACCTACTGAGCTAACCAGGTGCTCCCATCCTCATTTTTTTTTTTTTTTTAAATTTTGGAGAGAGAGAGTGAATACACACACAAGCAAGGGAGAGGGCCAAAGAGGGGGAGGGAGCGAGGAAGGGGGAAAGAGAGAGAGGGAGAGGGAGAGGGAGAGAGGGAGAGGGAGAGGGAGAGAGAGGGAGAGAGAGAGAATATATCTCAAGCAGGTTCCATGCTCAGCATGGAGTCTGATACAGGGCTCAATGTGAGACTTGATCCCATGATCCTGGAACCATGACCTGAGCTGAAATCAAGAGTCAGATGCTCAGCTGACTGAGCCACCCAGGTGCCCCTCTTCATTCTTGGTTCAGCCTGCTTAGTTCTGCAGACTCTACTTCAAAGTCTGAACTCTACAAGGTTATCTGTAACCATTCCCCAGCCTCACTTTGGCCAAATTCCTTTTCCAGAGGCTGATGCTTGTCATCATGAAGCCAGTTTATTTTCAGGACACATGTCCCTAAATGATGGCCACCAATCACAGGGTTCCAGAACATCTGGCCATGTCACCATTTCCTTGACTAGATCTCCCTTGAACTAATTGCTCTGAAAATTACAATGTTGATTAATTATAGTTCATCAACAAAAGAGAACAGATGTTAGAGAAGATAACAATAATGTCAGAGAAAAAAAAAAAAACCACAGCATGGAGCTGAACACCTTAAACTTATACAGTGCTACATGTCAATTATATCCCAATACAATTGGAAAAACAACAGTGTGGGAAATATTCAGGATAAAATATTAAGTTAATAAAGCAGATTATAAACAGGTTTTCACTGGATTTGAACAAAATAACAAACCAGGATCAAGATGGTGTCCTACCACAACGAGATCAGCTAGTTACTCTCTCTGTAAAGTCAGCATTCAGCCAGGCCCCTTACACCTTGAGCCCCACCCACACACCCACCCCACCTCCAGGTGGGGCTACGTCACTTTGGGGTAGCAAGAACACAGGCACTTTAGGTCCACATCTCTGTTCAAAGCCTAGTGTTTCAGATACTTTGGCAAAACTCACTCTCCTCGGTCTGCGAAGTGGAATGAGAGGCAGAGAGGAACAACACAGGTACGCAGGGGACCTATCATCGATGGACAAACCCTGCAGGGACCCGGAGAAGGAGCGTCGGGGTGGGCCCTTCCGAGAAAGGCGGCCTGCTGTCTGTCTTGGAGACACCCAGAAGCTTCACAGTGGCATTTATTTACCCATGATTCACGCAGGCTATCAGCAACAATGGCTTTGCCTGACTAGTCACATTACAGACACCTGAGCTGTGAAGGAAAGCTTTAATGTGCTTCTCATGCCGGTAACCAAGGCGCCCCGACCAGCACTGCTCACTTAGGCCTTGTTTTAAATGGAAGAACAACAGAAATCCTGAAGGAAACAAATAATGATAAGCATTTTGTTCTCCATGTTGGCCAGACTATATAAATACACTCCGCTGTATGAAAACACTAGGCCTTGATCCTTCTAAAATCTGAACGACTTGAGAATAAGGTCTGAACAAGCACGGTCTGTGCCTCACTTTATTTCAGCTCACCTCCGCAAACGGAAGGTGCACCTTCCAAATGCCAGACGGAGAAACAGCACTGATATTTCAGCTCCTTTTACCACCTTCCCCACCTTCTTTCTGTTTTCAATTTTGCTTTGCGCCAGGCTCCCTCTGCTCCTGGGTTTGTACTCTTGCCCCCGTTTCTGATTAAAATTTTTTGGTTTGGATCAGCTTACCTGGTTTTGTCCTGGCATCTGCCCAATCCACCTGCCTACACGCTGGAACCACCCGTTCTCACTGATGCTGCAACTTCCTGCCTACAAAAAAGGCTACCCTTAAACATCGTGCTGGATTCCCTCGAGTACTCGGTTCCCAAGACACTTTATACATCTCCTGTTTGTTTTCCAAGGAGACAGCAGTTTGGGAAATACACGTTTACTGGGGAACTGGAAGTGCAGGGGCTCCAGTGATGTGATGAGAAAATACCAGCAGCCATGTACATGTAACCCAAAGATGTGGCACGCAAGAAGCATCAGATGTGTGAACATCTATAAAGCACCAGAAAATCACAGACTCCTTACTACACATGGTAGGACACACAATTAGAGAAAAAGAATAGCTGGATTTAGAAATCTTGTTATCAACCACACATATAAGGAAACCATGATTAACAGCTTTACCTGCACTAATGTGGTCTAAGGATTCTAGATATTCTTGAAGTAGGACAAGGAAAAATAAAAATATGGGGATTTAACTTAAAAATCTCCTTTCAGCTTGGGTGTTCTCAGACCCATTGTTAGGACAAATCTCTCAAAATAGAAGTATATTCTGCACTCCTCAAGTTCGATGCCTGACTATTCTTGCTTAGGCTTCACCCTTGGAAAGGAAAACGCAGTAGTCAAGAAGTTAATGCTGAAGGTTGAATAACATCACCAGTGTAATTACCAGTGTAGACTATCTATTGCAAAGACATTGCTGAGGCACGCCAATCTCAAACATCATCATCTACTAAAAGCTGTTCTTGAGAAAAATACTTTTATTTTTGCACAGGGAATCAGTGTGAACTATATAGGCGTTTACCAAGCACATCGACACTTTATTGCACACAGCTCTTTTTAGACTACCTATAGTGCTTAAAGAGTACCAATAAGAAGCAGTTAGAAAATGAAACAAGAAAGGGCCAGCTCCACGAGTCTGTGCCAATTTCACATTCAAATGTGACATATCTGTGTCAATTCTGCTTTAGGGGCTCTAACTGTAGAAGTTAGAAAAACTGCAAAGTTGCTCTGCTACTTTAAGATACGGGAATATTGGTGAGCGTTCACAATTTTCCTTCACTGAAAATCTCATTGAATATAACAGGGAAGTCATTGAATACTATGTCTTTCTATTATATCCAAGTGCTTTTCACAGTAGGCAATCTGCTAGTACACCACAGGAGTCCCACACTGTGAAATAAAGTGGCATTGTGGATATAGTTTTATGGGCGATCCCTTTTCAGTCCAGAGCACTGCCTAGTTTCCTTACTCTTGGTTCAATTGAGTAGGTAATCCATAAAGAATGAGTGAGAAGAGGAAAAACACATAATGAGTTCTTTTTTTGTGTGTCTTTACCAATAATACAATTGTGATCTGCCAATTACTAGAGTGGCGACCGTATATCACACTTTGAAAAGAAAGCAAAAAAAAAAAAAAAAAAAGATTTTTGCATTGCTAACATGGTAGCTGAACCATTTACAGCAAGGGGCAAAAATAAGTAAATCTAGGTGGATCCTGGCATGCTTTTCCCATACATTTGGGGCAATAATATGGTATATGAGTCAGAGAAACACTTCTTCCCATCCCCCTCTTCAAATGAGCCTAATATAAAATCTATTTAGTAAGGACATTCTGCACAAGGCATCCTATGTGCTTAATTTTCTTTAAACAAGGCATTAATAAAACCACAGTAGCATCTAATAAGATTTTTAATTCCTCGAGGGTAGGAACCATGGCTAATCTTTAATGAGTCTAATTTAGTGAGAGCATTTAGTTCCCCTCTTGGTAGGAACAACCAATAAAATATTCCTAGCCCTAGAAGATACATCTATACAGGTTGTATGACTGTAGGCTCCAGAGTGAAATGGGAATCAGACTGGTCAATGCACCTATATGTGCTCAGTAAACACTGGTTTCCAGAGTTGCTAACAGCAGAAACGGATACCAAGGCTATTAATGAACGAAGGAGGAGTCTGGGCAGTAACAATGCTACTTTCCTGCAGAAAGAGTTCCCATTTGCTATTTACAAGCAGTATGAAGAACAAGCCTACAGAGCATGATGCCAAGGCACTGTATGTAGTTCAGTAACTTGTCCCCCAGAGAACTGGAGCTTTAAATACACAGCCACTGCAAGTGAGACAGTGCCAGATCTATGGGCGCCAAAGGCAAGATTTCACAAAAAAACCCTTTTCTCCATTTTGTGAGAAATCTCTTGCTAACCAATTCAAATTTAAGATAGAGTAGGAGTACTTACAAATTCTGGGGTTTGGAAATCAGGCTGACTTTCCAGTGTTCCAAAATTGGAGACAACTGTCTGTTCAAGGTTTTCCAACACTAAAAATAAACAAATAAATAAAGCATAACTTTCACTGGCTCATACACTTTTTTTGCCTTTAAATCATCAGTACAGGCTTAACAACTGTATTTAGCATTTATGGCACACCTCTAAGTTTACATTATTTAACATTTTCAGTTATCAGGGACACTCAAAATCTTCAGTAGCTATTTCATCCACTGGACAAGGCCATGTTTCTAGGATACTCAGTCTTAAAAAGCTGTAGGCTCAATCTATGCAAAATCATTTATCTTCTACATGGAAGGTCACAGCAACTATGTTTACAACTATGTCACAAAACTCTAGCTTAGGAACATTTCAGCCTGTTGATATTCTTTTTTCAACTACATCTCAGGGAACTGATGTGGAGTCATTTTGGGGTAGCAATTTTCTGTTTTAAAATCTGTTGAATAGCACGGATAGAAATACACTGGGAGCCAAATAAAATTTTCTAGTAGGGTATATCAAGAAAATGAAAAATAAACAGGTAAAATTAATTTTAGCAAAATGATTTCTGTAACTTGATATACCCAGATTACCATTTAAACATGTATTCAGGGGTAAAAAATAGTTTCAAACAGAGAGGGAGGCAAACCATAGAGAATCCTAAATACAGAGAACAAACTGAGGTTGATGGGGAGGAGGAGGGGAGAGGGAAAAATGGGTGATGGGCATCGAGGAGGGCACTTGTTGGGATGAGCACTGGGTGTTGTATATAAGCAATGAATCACGGGACTCCATCCCCAAAGCCAAGAGCACACTGTATACACTGTATGTTAGCCAACTTGACAATATATCAAAACAAACAACATATATTCAAGAAGAGCCACTGGGTGGCTCAGCCAGGTAAGTGTCCGACTTCAGCCCAGGTCATGATCTTGTAGTCTGCAAGTTCGAGCCCCCTGTCAGGCTCTGTGCTGACCGCTCAGAGCCTGGAGCCTGCGTCAGATTCTGTGTCTCCCCCTCTCTCTCTCTGCCCCTCCCCTGCTTGCACTCACTCTCTCTCTCTCTCTTTCTCTCTCTCAAAAATTATTAAATAAACATTAAAAAAAATAGCAAAAAAATAAACATGTATTCAATATAAAAATTTATTAGTGAAATAGTTTACGTTTTTTATACTAAGTGTTAGAAAGCCAATGTGTATGTTATACCCACAACACATCTCAATTTGGACTGGCCACATTTCAACAGGTTAACAGCCACATGTGATTAGTGGTCACTGCACCCTGTGGAAGGGATAAAGGAAGCAAATCCAGAAGCTGGGTTGTTCTGTGAGACACCGGTCTCACCTTGTCTACAAGTTCCTGATATAAATAAAAAGGACTGTTCCAGATGAAAAGATAAGGAGAAAACAAAACAACCATTTGCAGTGCATGCTTCTAGACTGTATCCTGGTTTAAACAGACCAGATATAGAAGACTTAAAAACAAATTAGAAAAATGTGAATATTGATTGTGTTGGATTATATTCAGGAATTATTAGTATTGATAAGTGATGAGGGAGCATAAGGCAGCCTAAGGGCAAAGTACAAGCTAACAGCAGCCACCCCCCACCCCAGGGGAGATATGGTGATATTCCTCAGGCACTCCTGGCTGCCCAAGGACAAAGGAAAGGAAAGGAAACAAATGGTTAACTGACAGAGATCACAGTCATGCAGGCCATGAGTCTCCATGACTCTCCATGAGTCTCCATTTGTCTCTCTACAAGTGTCTTGGTAAATTATAAGAAAAAGGTAATCTTATCAATAGACTAATCTCCAGTAACCTGTAGACTCAGTTTCCTGGAGCCCCAACATCACCCTCCATAGTGATATGGGGAACAAAGGCAAGAAGAAAATGGCAGAAACCATTAAATTTCCTTATAACCTACAGCCCACTGACAAATACTTCTGGCAGACAGAGTAAAACGTTTCTCCAGGAACCCCCTACCATCCTGATGTTAAGGCCTTACTAGAGGAAAAACAACCTTAGCTTGACAACAGCAAGGCCTGAGGTATCTTCCGAGTCCTCTTTACCGAGTCCTCTTTACCGTATCAAAGTCCCTTTGGAAGCCTCCCTTTGGTCTTTACCTCTCTCAATTCCATAGTATAAAACCAGTCACTCTTCACAATCCCAGCACAGCTCTTTCTGCCCAAGGGTCCTGTCCCCATGCTTTAATAAAATCACCTTTTTGCACCAATGACCTCTTCAAGGATTCTTTCTTGGCTGTCAGCTCTGGACCTCATTATCACCCCAAACCTCATCAATAAGTATAACAATGTAATCTGGGCTATGTAGGAAAATGTTCTTAATTAAAAGAACTTAAATGTTCTTAAATATGTAAATGTGTTTAAATAAACATTAAGCATTTAAGTAAATTAAATAAATGTTCTAATTTATCAGCAGGTCTAGCCTCTTCAATAAATCAATCACATAAAAAAGGCAGAGATTTAAATAGCCAAAAGAATATAACTCCAATGTATGTTCCCCCCCCCCGCCCCCATCACGAAACAATTAAACTGAATTCTGACGCTATCTACCTGAAGATAGCATCAGATTCCACAGGTTAAGGGCTTAGTCCCCCAAGACAGCCACCAGTAAGTCCCAGGTGGTTACCTGCCTGTGCTTCTGACTGAGCGGCTATAAATCAAAGGCTCCCACCACCCTCTTCTCAGGTTGATTAATTTGCTAGAGCGGCTCACAGAACTCAGAGAAACATTTACTTACATGTACCAATTAATTATAAAGGACACAGATGAACAGCCAGATAAAGAGGTACAAGGGCAAGGTATGTGAGAAGAGACACAAGGCTTCAGTGCCCTCTCTGAGGCCACTACTCTCCTCATACCTGTACACATTCACCAACCTGAAGCTCCCCAATTCCAGTCCTTCTGGATTTTTACTCAGGCTTCATTACTTAGGCATGATTGATTGATCACTGGCCTTTGGCAACTGACTGAATCTTTCTTCTCTCACCTCCTTGGAGGTCAGAGGGTGGGACTGAAAGGTTCAACCCTCTAATCTTGTGATGAGTTCCCTTAGCAACCAGCCTCCACCCGGGGCTACCTTGAGGCTTTCCCAAAGTCACCTCATCAACATAACAAAAGGCACCGTTACCTACTTCATCACTTAGGAAATTATGTGAGTTGCAGGAGCTCTGTGCCAGGAACTGAGGAAGACCAAATATATATTTCTTACTATAAATCACAATATCACAAAAACCATTAGCAATATGGGATACTCAACTGAATCCTAATTTGGACAAGCCAGCTGAAAAGGACATATTTATCAAAAATAGGAAGACTGAGTATGGAATAAGCATTAAATTATGTTAAGAAATTACTTTTAATATTATGAAGTGTGATGTTAATCTTGGCTTTGTAGTGACTTTTTTTTAATGCATACTAATTTAAAAAAATCCACTAGAGGCTTTTGTGAAGGGAAAGGTTGAGTCCCTATCAATCCAGAAAAATTCCCTTCAGTGGCCCAAAAGAAACCTTAACCAGGAAGATTGATTAAAAGATTTCTAAGTGACTGTTTACCATAACCAAAACATCAGCCAACAATTCAGCTACCAAATAGTTAGGTTTGGCACATCATTAAGATGGCACATCTTGGGTTTGGCACATCTCAATATCTTGATTAGATTTCAGATTTACTCAGAATCTTGCCCACTGTATCTGATCACTGTATACCTATGCACTGGAAAAAAAAAAATGCCAGTAGATAAAGACAACATAAACAAGTGATTAAAAACTGACTTCATCACAGGATCCCTAAAAGTAAACCAAGGCAGAAACAAGAAACAGATCAGGTGAACCAAGGCTTACAGAACTTCAGGCAATACCAGAATTAGGGTGCTTGCCTTTGAGAACCCTATGAGAACTATGGCAGTTACTGCACAGTCTGTCACACTTAGACAACTTGTACCATAGCAAACTGGTTTATTCCAACATCAGAACAACAGTGGTCCAAGATAATTACCTTCTTGAAAGCCGCCTCTAGAACTTGCTAAAATGTGTTTATACTAGTGGCTATGACACTCTTTTAAACTGGTGTTTTGCAGCTTGGTTTACATTGAGAAAAAAAAAAACTAACCTTTTTATAATATTTAGATATGGAAAAATTATGTATGTGGTATTCATGATACATTGGTGTTTTGGGAGAGCCAGCAAGTCAATGAAACATAATAAAGCAGATATTTTTTAAAGGAGTACTGTAAATCTGATGGAGTGATCGGACTTTTGCATCTTATCTGGATTACTTTACAATTAGATGCCCAATTTATCTATCAGGAATCTGAGGTCAAAAGATAGGATGGAGCTGCTATGGATTTTTCTTTTCTTTTCTTCCTTTTTCTTTTTTTCTTAAGGGCAGGCTTAAGAAAGTTTGCATTTGCCTAAAGACAGAGAAGAAACAAGATGTATTGCCCAGATGTTCTATCAAAGTAAAGGTATCTATGCAGTGTGAAAGGGTTTGTGAGAGAAAATATAGAACTATGTATAGTTTTAGCTATTCTGCTGGTAATGGAAACTAATAGATTCACTGCTTAATGTCAACACAAAGGAGAAACTGTAAATTTGAGTGAATAAAAACAGAAATGGCTTTAGTGAAACATCATCTAGGTAGAACAAAGATGCAGCTGCTGCTCTCGTGACCTAACACAGTGCTGAGAAGCAAATGATTTATGATGCTAATATGATAATTATACCTCCACTACTGAGGGCTCCCGTTACTGTTTGATAGTCTCATTTCTGGTAATCTAACACAGCTGAAAAAGTTCATTTCTCAGCAAAAATAGTCAAAATCAAGGTGACACTTTGAGGACTTTTTGTGAAAAATAGGGCAGAATCAGGGAGAAAACATTCTAATAAGGTAAAAATGTTAATTTCATTTTTTTCCTTATGTCAATCATTTTTCATGCACTATTTTGAAATGTATCTTTAGTATTGTCACCATGACTCACTTTATACAACCCAAGTAGCACCATGAATGGCTTCGTGATTAGTTCATTTAATTTCAAGCATTTGGAACATAAAAGTATGTTTTTGGGACCTCTATTGTATGTAACTTTCGTTAAAAAGCTGACTGGAGAACTGAAAACTAGTTATTCCAGTATCGTGAAAAAACTTTAGTCTTGACCTGTCAGTGGAATTTTGTATGGATGTACAATGAAAAGACAGCTGAAAGTCAGGTTCAACTGACATTCACTACGTTGTTTATAATTTTACACAGCCGTTGTGCTGTTTGGCCCTGGTGAAGAACCAGGCAAGCAAGTTTCCCTCTTCTTGAGAAAAAGAAATTGAGACATGATGAATATTAATTTTAAGCTAATTAGTAAGCTAGACAGATTTATGGAGTGCCAAAGGAATACTGTGGAAAATACTATACACACACTTAGCAACTGGTTTGTGTAGGTACAAGTCAAATAAATGAGGGTTTGGGGCAAAAGAAACCCACTAAATTTCTACTTTTCCTAAATTTTATAATCACATCACAATTAGTTAAAAGCAAAAGAATAGCATATTTTAAAAACTATCAATACAGTTAGTATAATAAGGTTAAAGCAATGTGGTCATTGGTGGTACCAGTCCTGACTTATTCGGCAGAACAAAATGAAGGGCCCACTATCTAGAAGTCTAGTCACATTAATGGGTTCATAACAACACAGTGGAAACCTCACCAGAAAGCTGCAATTCATAGGAGTATTTGTCTATCAACTAGAAGAAATGGAGTAACTAACACTTTTTATTTCATATGCAAAATCAAGAACTTCTACAGCAAAGCCAATTGGAGACTTATTTAAAGTGAGGGATAAAAGGAGACATTATCTATAATTTTAAAACATAGACCATCTATAATTCATCAGAAAACACAAAAAAGCCTTTCAGGAAACTCATAAGTAAAAGACAAAGTGCCTGATAAGCGGTGCCCTAGCAATAAAAGTAATCAGAATTAGGCATTCAACACTTTATCTAAGAGGACAGGCATGGAAGTCAGTGGGTCTAAATGGTGATTCGTTGCCACTGAAAGGATCAGACACACAATGAACGTAAGATAGACGGCAGATAAAAATAGATGAATTTGGTGCAAAGGGCACTGGACATGGTTTAAGGGGACAGACTGAGTTCAAGTCCTGATTCTACAATTTAACTACATTCCCCTAGCCATTAACTTAGTCTCAGTTTATTTATCTGGAGCTGGTAGTAAAATTACTTTCCCTTGTTATCTCACGGGGCTGTGCAAAGGATACAAATGACAATTCAAAAGCATGTTGTAAAAAACATACAGCAGCATATAACCATAAATTAAGTTCATGTACACAGACCCAGAGATATGAAAAAATGTAAACAGAAATCTCCTGAGTGTCTTATTTTGTGCCTGGCACTTCTAAATGTCTGATCTTATTTAATCCTATTTTTGTCTTTGTTTTCACAGATGATGAAAATTTGAGGTTATGAATTGCCTAAAGTCAACTACCAGAATAGACCAGAAATGACACAATGAGAATCTGAATCTGTCCACTTCCACAATTGAACATCTTTTTGAATATACTGATTTGTCTCCTGGGCTGCTGTGAATAATTCCAAGGGGCTCACCACTGCTAAATGTAACCTGATAAGGAATTAAGATAGTATTGCACACATAAGTCAAATAAGTATTAACAAATAACAGACTAATGTATCTTAAAAACTAATGACACAATAGTGAAATTTATTGATATAGCCAGCACAATTAGAACTAATGGAAAAGCTCCACAAAATAAGAAAACAGATACAATACTCAGGCAAATGGCTAAAGACAGGCATGTGTCAAGGATGGAACCAGGTGACAGGAGTACAAACATCAAGATGAAAAAAAAGTACAGAAACTGTCTTCAGGAATTCCACGATCTAGTCAATGTACAATTAAAGAAATATCAAAGGAATGGCCCATTCACCTTGAAAATGAGGATATATTCATACATCCTGATTGGGAAGGATGCCTAATGATGTGCCAGGCAGTCCTGTACCTGGAACTCTTCTCCCATTTGTCTAGAAGCCTCTGAAAACTGGTCTCAGCACATATCTGATATTTGACCTGAATGCTACTACCCAACCACCACTATTTTTAAAGTTAACTACACACTTGAGCCACCGTTTCCTATCACTTCATACTTTCCAGGTATTATGTGGACCCACCTCATCTTACAACCCACATCACTGTCATCCTGTGGTAGCCATAGTTGGTCGCCAGGTTCCAGTACCTCTTTCTCTGGCCTCAGTCTAGCGGGATCTACTGTATTTTGGTGACAATTAGGTAGGGGAAAATCTATTTCTCATATTATCCAGAGGTTGTAAGCCTGTAGCTTACAGACCCTGTTGTATTAAATGAGATTCTAAAATGAGGCCAAAGAGTCACCATAAATGAAAAGAAAGTTAATAATGAAACATAAAACATAAAGACAGAAGAGTTTCTTTCAAGGCTAAGATGGCTGTGTTTTACCACACAGAAGAGTGGACTTGAACTGTAAGACCTCTACACAGTATAACTCTGTGGCTTCAGGCACACCACTTAACTCTAAATTTGTTTTCCCCGTCAATAAAAGTGCAAATTATAATTCCTACATCACAAGGTCATTGTAGAGAACAAATTAACTGATACATATATAAAAGTGACCTGAAAAGTGTGAAGTACTATATAAATATTGGCTATTATTTTTTTACTTCAATCTTTAATAAATTCTGGCATTCTTAACCTTGTTAGGCACCAATTTTTCCTCCTCACTTTTTATCTGGACTATTTGCTTTTGTTAATAATAAAATAAGTTCAAATGTAAAAAAAGATAACATTAATTCAGCAAATATTTTTTTAATGACCTCAATGTCCTATGCACTGTTGGCTACTACTTACGATGAAATGAAAAGAGATAGGACTCAGGAAATGTTTCCTTATTTTTCCGAATCTGGATGGATCATTTTTTTTACCCAGTTTATTACTGGCATTTCCACTCAATGATGGTAATATTTTAATGGGGGAAAAAAAGTGACATTATCCTCAAATCATTTCTGCAATGCAATTTCAAATTCAAGTTGATGGTTTCTATTAGAGTTCTATCTTTCCCCTCTTAAGGCAAAAGTGCGCTCCCTCGCTCTCTTGTACGTGCTCTCCCTCTCAGATGATTAGCTGAAGGGGAAAGAAAAAGAGGCAAAGGAAAAAAGTCATTCGTGAAGATGCCAAGTTTGTTAGGGTAAGCAAATTTTGACTCTGTTTGAAACTCAGTCCTATCCATCAGGTGATTTAGAAAATTACTACATATTCTTCCTACATTATGATAAAAATGGCCTTGTTCTGAAGGTTCCCTCTGTTGGGCTTGCCTTTTCTGATTAACGTATTGTATTGGCATCAATTCAACTGCCTAAGCCAGAGCGGGAGCCATTCTTCACTTGACGTTCACAAACATCACTTGACGTTTGGTGGGTCACCAGATTTTATCCTTTTTATATTTAACCTCATCCTAAGGATATTCTATCTGGTATGCACATCCCTTCACCCTCTCCCCGACCCATATACACATTTTACCCTTTCTTTACCTTTTTATTTCAATGTCACCATTTATGTACCAAGTTAAGTTACTTGCCTCGACTTCATGCTCCTATAGGACTTTGCATTATCTAGTAAAACCCGTCAGACCACTATAGGTGTCCAAAAACTCAACTGCTGATTATTAAAATACAGTATTTTTCAGTTGGTCCTCTAGACTATGGAAGAGAGAGAAATAAAAATGAGTGATTATAAACAAATTTGCAGCTTACACTGAACAGGGTATCAAATAATCACATGGTAGTTACTCATTCACAATTGGCCGCCACCACAGAAGACAAAATCTGGGGAAAACATAGGGGTCCACCCCCCATCACAGTGTATGGTCCTGACTTGTTTTTCTTCACTACTGGACCATGAGCTCCTAGACGAAAAGTCATGGTCTTATTCTACTTTGTCTCCTCAGAATTTGAAACAATACCTAGTATATAACAGAGGCTCCATAAGTGAGTGAACCAATAATGGAATGAATTATAAACTCTTTGTCATTCTAGAAAAGTTACTAGTGTTCTTCAATTCTTCAGAATGTAATATAATTACTTACATAATGATAAAAGAGTTTTTGCACTTCCAGAAACATATTGCACTGGGCCACAGGGAGGTATGTTCACACTCAGAGCAGGCTAATAACATACTGTCCCTCCAAGATAATATTCTGCAAATGTTTTGATGATACTTATGAAAAGGAGGATCTCTGCCTCTCCTCCAACCTGCCCACTGCTCTAGCAATGCATCAAACAGGAATGTGCTTCTTCCCACAGGACAAGGGACTCCACAGAAAAACAAAAGAGGGGCTGTGTGAGAAGTAAGGGTGATGATTCAATTTCAGAAATACCAAACAAAAGCTGTGTTGTCTAGCTAACAATAGGTTTACAACCTATTGGAAATATGTACGAACACCGCTATCCCACAACGGAGTCCCCAGCCCTTGGACACTTCACTTCCTGGTTCTTCCCCTCTGTTTCACAGGCTTATTTTCATGGGCTTTACAATAAGCAGGCACCAAAGAACCGAAGTCCCTGCATCACCTCACAGGAATGTACATTTGTTCCAATCAGACTACTTTTTGCCTTACATGGGCATAGGCAACTTCCGGGCAAGGCTGTCACCTCTGTAGTACTCGGCCAATGAGGGCAGGCTTGCACACTAGGAGATAAATTGTCTGCTGTAACTGCCCCAAGTGTGCCTATCATCAGACACCCGCTCTTGCAAGAACACTGATTAAGCCTCACTTCACTGTGCTCCGAGTCTCCATGTCCCTTCTTTGGTTGGGTCAGTGGACTTATTTCTCACACAGTTCAGTGAGGGCATCTGATGCTAGGGCATCTCACCCTTCCAGCCCTATCCTGGTGGCAGCCCTAAGGATTTCTTCCATCGACACATATTATTATATTATCCCCGAGAAGAGCTCTGATAAGCATAATTTTCTTCGTCTTGTTATATTTCTAGGATTAGTGTTTCAGCTCCTCTTATGCACTGCCTCTCCCTGTTCCCACAACCCTCCCTCAATAATTCAGCCCCAAAAATATACCTGGAAGTTAAACTTGTCTCCTTTTGGAGAGCTGGGAACAATCATCACATTATTCATTCTCACATCCCACCCAGATTAGCTAATGCTTTTACAGAAAAGCCCAATGTATGTCACAAACCTCTCAGATTCCAACTCATTAGCTCCTTTACCATCTTAAAAATTTTTTATTGTAGTAACATACAAAAAACAGAAAAAATGCCATTTTCACAATTTTTAAGTGTACAATTTTGTGGCATTAATTCTGTTCACAAATTGTGCAACCATCACCACTATTTCCAACACTTTTTGTTAATCACATCAGAGACCTCTGTAACTGCCAAGCAGTAACTCCCACTTCCCCCTGCGCCCAGGCCATAATAATGTCTCATCTACTCCTGACCCTATGAATTTGCCTCCTAGATATTTCATGTAAGTGGAATTATATAATATTTGACCTTTTGTTTCTGGCTTATTTCACTTAGCATGATGATGTCAAGGTTCATCGTGTTGCAGCATGTGTCGGAAATTCCTTCCTTCCTATGACTGAATATTCTACTGTGTGTGTGTGTGTGTGTGTATAATAAACCACATTTTATTTATCATTCCTTCATCTGTTGATGGACACTCGGGTTGTTTCCACCTTTTGTCTATTATGAATAATACTGCAGTGAACAATGGCATACAAGTATCTGAGTCTCACTTTCAATTCCTCTGTGTATATACCTAGTAATGGGATTGCTAAATCATATAATAATTTTATGTTTAGCTTTTTGAGGAACCACCAAATTATTTTCCACAGTGGCTCATACTATTTCACATTCTATCAGCAATGTATCTACTTATTGTTGCTCATGATTTGGGTGTCATGTCTAAGAATCCACCGCCAAATCCAAGGTCATAAAGATTTACCCGTTTTCCTCTAAGAGTTTTACAGCTTTAGCTCTTATATTTAAGTTGTTGATCCATTTTGAGTTAATTTTTGTATATGATGTAAGGTTGAGTCCAACTTCATTCTTTGTGCATGTGGAAATCCAGATGTCACAACATAATCTGTTAAAAAGGTTCTTCTTGGTGCGCCTGGGTGGCTCAGTCGGTTGAACATCCAACTTCGGCTCAGGTCATGATCTCACGATCTGTGAGTTCGAGCCCTGCATCGGGCTCCGTGCTGACAGCTCGGAGCCTGGAGCCCGTTTCTGATTCTGTGTCTCCTTCTCTCTCTGCCCCTCCCCTGTCCATGCTCTGTCTCTCTCTGTCTCAAAAATAAATAAGAACGTTAAAAAAAATTAAAAAAAATAAAAATGCGAACCAGGAAGAACACCAACCTGTTAACAATAAAATTTTAAAAATAAATAAAAAGGTTCTTCTTTCTTCACTGAATGTACTTGGCACACTTCAAAAATCCATTGGCCGTAGATGTATAGATTTACTTCTGGACTGGTCTAGATGTTTACCCATATGTTACTACCACACTGTTTTGATTACTATAGTAGCATTGAAGTAAATTTTGAAATCAGGAAATGTGAGTCCTCCAACTTTGTTCTTTTTCAAAATTGTTTTGGCTATTCAGGGCTCCTTACAATTCCATATGAATTCAAGCCAGCTTTTCCATTTCTGCAACCTTCACTATTTTAAAAAATAATTTTTTAAAAATGTAGACTTAAGAACATGAGTAATAATCATATAACTGAAGAGTGCTTTTACTTAATTTTACCAATTTGATATTGTTTTTTAAAAGCTTGGCTAAGACGGTTTATGTTCTATAAAGGACAAGTGGTATTAATTATAGAAATATGTTCCAACAATTGAAAAGTTCCAATCTTGGAAAGCTATTACTGTCACTTCACAGTTCAACTGGTCTCCTCCTAAGACCCTCAGGGTTCCCAGCTGATAAGTTTGCAGTTAGTTATAGTTCAGCTAAAACCTGGTTCTAGTCACTGACCTGTCAGTTCCCAGATTATAGTGATTATACATGCCCTGGGGATCAAAGAAGATACCCCACTTAAATTTCTATTGTCCTTAAACTTAAAGCACATTGAGTTGTAACTCCATGCTTAACCTACCAGAGTAGGTCTGATTTCAAAATCAGTTTCTGAAGCCTAGGAGGGATGAGAACATATAAATGCAAGAAAAAAAAAATTATAGGTCCATACACCCTTATCCAAAATCTTTGATGCCCAAACCACTGTGTTTCAAAATAAGCAATATGTATACACTATATGCACTCTCAGTGGGATCTGGGACAGCACCCCTTACTCAAACAAAGTCATGTTTTGCAGCCAAAAATATGAGCAGTCACTCTAAATGGGATAAATAAAATATATTAACAGTCTCATGCTGGTGGAGGTCGGGTTTCTCCACCAAATGAGTTCAGATCTGTCAGGTGTTTGTTTCTGAGTATAGCTGACACACAGTGTTATGATCTGTTAGGTTTTATAACCAAATGAATTACCAAAAAATTTCTTTGCAGCACTTTCTATTAAGTTTATTTATCTATTCTGAGAGAGAGAGAAAGTGAGGGGAGAGGGGTTCAGAGAGAAAAGGGAAAGAGAGAGAGAGAATCCCAGGCAGGCTCTACACTCTCAGTGCAGAGCTGGATGAGGGGCTCAAACTCATAAACCATGAGATCATGACCTGAGCTGAAGTTGGACGCTTAACCAACTGAGCACCCAGGTGGCCCTCTTTTCAGCACTTTTTAGATTTTTGAATTCTAAATAAGGAACTGTGAAATTTTAACTATTAAGAATGTATTTAGCACACAAAACAGAAGAACTCAAAACCTGATTACACAGCTTGTCATATATACACAGAGCAAAAGGCTTGCAACTGCCTGAGAATTAAGGACTAGGAAGAATCCCATGGGTGGCCATCATCTGTCATCATCTCGCAAGTTGAACGTTTACCAAATCAGTATCTTCCCAGTAATCGGCTACAAAAAAAACTCAGAGAGTGAACCTTAACTTTGCATAAAAGGAAAACCAGGATATAAATTATCAAATTGACAGAAAATAATGACCAATACCTAATATTAGCAAAGGAGCATGGAATACATACAGATTTTGCTAATGTCAGGTCGTATGAGTCTCTGGTTGGCAATTTGGCAAATGTAGCAAAACCTTTAATATTAGTCATACTCTTTGTCTTACAATTCTATCTCCAGGAAACAATTCTTGCTTAAGTCAATGAAAATATAGCTACTGATAATATATAGTGCAATTATTTAAAATAATTTTGTAGAAAAATATTCACACAAAATTCTAACAATGTACTTTAATGTAAAAAAAAAAAACAAAAGCAGACTATAAAACTGCATTTAGGGGCACCTGGGTGGCTCAGTTAGGTAAGCGTCCAACTTTGGCTTAGGTCATGATCTCACTGCTCGTGGGTTCAAGCTTCATATCAGTCTCTGTGCTGACAGGTGAGAGCCTGGAGCCTGCTTCAAATTCTGTGTCTCCCTCTCTCCCTGCCCCTCCCCTGCTCACATTCTATCTCTCTCTGTCTCTCAAAAATAAATAAAAACGTTAAAAACATTTTTAACTGCATATAGTATATGCCAAAAGAATTCAAAGCAGGAACTCAAACAAATATCCATATACCCTGTTCACAGCAGCATTATTCACCACAGTCAATAGAAAGAGCAGACCAAGTACTCACCTGCACATGAATGGATAAACAAAATATTCAATGCAGTATTATTTAGCCTTAAAAAGCAAATTCTGACACATGCTCCAACATGGATGAATCCTAAGGACATGATGCTAAGTGAAATAAGTCAGTCACAAAAGAACAAATACTTATCTGATATCCCTAGAGTAGTCAAATTCAGAGACAGAAAGTAAAACAGTGGTTGTCGAGGCTAAGAGGAGGGAAGCATGGGGAATTGTGTTTACTGGGTATAGCGTTTCAGTTTTCTATGATGAAAAAATTCCAGAGATGGATGCTGGTGACCGTTGTACAACAGTGTAAATGTACTTAACACCGCTGAACTGTGCATTTAAAAACAGCCACAATGGTAAGTTTTAGGTGATGTGCCCTCTCCACAGTGAAAACAAAGTACTGTATAGTTTAAAAAAAGAAAACAACAACAACCTAACAATTGTGGATGAAATTGTACAGGTTAGCAGGTGCTGGGGGTCCTAAGACAGAGGAGCAGAAACAAGATCTATCATATGCTCTACCCTCCTTAGCTGGAGAGCTCTTTGAAGGCTTGAGTCCATACCTGCTGTCTGTGATGGCAGGTGTAGAGGGCTTTCACAGGGCTAGGGCTCTTATCACCTTGCCTATATTTTACCTCTCCCCTTTGCCAGGAGCCATTTTCCAATAAACTGAAGTGTATATAAAACAAACAAAAGGGGTACCTGGGTGGCTCAGTCAGTTAAGCTCCTGGCTCTTGGTTTCAGTGCAGGTCATTTTTGATGGTTCATGATTTCAAGCCCCACAGTGGGCTTCATGCTAGCCGAGATGAGCCTGCTTGAGATTCTCTCCCTCTTTCTCTGCCCGTCCCCCATTCGCACTCTCTCTAAATATATAAACTTTAAACAAACAAAACCCTATATATACTGTATGATCTAAATTTCTGTGGGGTAAGAATAAATTTAAGCAAAAGATAATGGGTAATGGGATATCAAGTGTTTTCATTTTCTTATTATTTGTCTACGTTTTCCAATTTTCTACAGTGAATAAAAAACATGAACGTGTTAAGAAGTAACTCAATCTTAACTACAAGCCAAGTTCTTGATTGTCACCCTCCAGTATACCTTCTCCCCCCCCCCCAAAAGACTTGCTGTACCCAAATCTCCTCCATCTCAGTAGATGGCCCCCAAATCAACCAAATTAATCAGACCAAAACTATTGGAGTCATCCCTGGCTCCTTTCCCCCATACCCTTGCATTTAATTCCTCAATAAATCCTGTCAGCTGAATTTTCAAAGACTACCCAAATTTTAATATTTAAGTTACTTAAAAAAAATTATGTTTATTTACTTTTGAGAGAGAGACAGAGACAGAGAGACAGAGTGTGAGTGGGGGAGGGGCAGAGAGAGAGGGAGGCACCGAATCAGAAGCAGGCTGCAGGCTCCAGGCTCCGAGCTGTTAGCACAGAACCAGAAGGGTGGCTTAAACTGACAAACCATGAGATCATGACCTGAGCCAAAGTCACTCAGCCAACTGAGCCACCCCGGCGTCCCTGATTTAACTTACTTAAATAACAGACCCAGAAAGCAGCTCCTTCTCACAATTCCCATAGTGCCTAGAGACTACCAGCTAACACTTAAAGAGTGTTACATTCTAGTGCTTGTTTTATAGCTAAGTTCTTTTAATAAATATTGTATTTACCTTTACATCACGAATGAAGAGGCAGAGAGAAGTTGCATATTTTGTCCAAGATCACACAGCTGATGAGCAGGAGAATCAGAATTTGAACCTAGAAGCTCATAAACTATGCCTGTAGCCATATGACACTGCCCCGTGGCCTTTGGAAGTTGCTCTTTCACATTACTCAAGTCTCTGTTCAATATCCCTGCTTCAGAAAGGCTGTCCCTGAAATCCTAACTTTTCCAGCTCTAAAGAAGAGCCACTGTTCTCTGCCACCTTGCCCTGCTGTACTTTCCTTTAGTACCTAATAATATCTTCATTATTATATATTAGGAGAGTTCCATGAGGAAACGACTTCACCTTGTTTCTAACTGAATCCCAAGCAAGCCGAATTCCCTAGAACAGTACCTTGGGCCACGTTAGGTACTCCATTGTTACCTGCTGAATGACTTACCAAATGGATGCATAACTTCTATATAGCTGGCTGCTGGAGTCAGACAGACCTGAGTTCAAATCCCAGACCTACCACTTCCTAACTATGACTTTGAACAGTTTATTCAACCTTTCTATGCCTTGAAGTCTACACCTGAAGAATGGGAATGACAGTACTTACTCTTGGGGTTGTTTTGAACATGAAATAAGTTGTGGCATGTGAAATGTTTAGCATGGTACCTACACATAGATGAATATTAGCTACACGTATTATATAATGAAAGGGAGGAAAATGCTATGTTTGAACCTTCCTGAAGTTCTTTTCATTTTTTTTAAAAAGGGTTACAGCCTTTGGACTATGCCAAGAAATTAGAATGCTGACAACAGTTTATTAAATGTTCTGTTACATCAAAAATTAGGAAAGTGGGGCACCTGGGTAGCTCAGTCACTGAGCGTCCAACTCTTGATTTCAGCTCAGGTCAGGATCTCAGGGTTATGGGATCAAGTCCCGTGTCGGGCTCTGTGCTGAGCATGAAGCCTACTTAAGACTCTTTCTCTCTCTTCCTCTGCCTGGCTTGCACATGAGCTCTGTTTCTCTCTCTCAAATAATTGATAAATAAACAAAAAAAACAAACTTGAAAAAAATTGGTTAAGTGTAAATTCAGTCTAATACGGAAAACAAAGAGGATTCAAGAAACATGTATATCCATTTTTATGCATTCTCTACTGTATTATTACTTAGATATTTCTAAATCATGCTCATAACTTAAATTTTGGATGTATGGGCATATTTTTTAAGCTGCCGGTTAAATAAGAAACTGGGAGGACAAAAATTCCTTCCAAATGGATTAGTTTTAATAGTGCCACATATTATTTTAGGCTAAAGAGACCCAAATGTCTATATGGTTAAGGTGATTTAAATTCATATTTGGCCACTGTCCCTTGTGCTGCCACTGCTCAGCAGAAACACGACAGAGTCAAGCGCAACCCTAGCAGCAAAGACCTCTTCCTCTTGCTTTTTACTCTTCTACAGCCCAGTGGCCTTCGGGGAAGTGAGCACTCAGACCCTGCTCCAGTCATGCCCTTCTGCTGAAGCAGTGGTGGGAGGGATGGCCATCCTAACTGCCGAGGATGCAGGGAATGTGCTATGAGTAGGTAGCCGTTTGAGGGAAACAGACCCTGGATGGGAAGAGAGGAATCACAGCAAGAAGCACCCCTCAGACAAGCGCCCTCCAGACGGTCCTAGGGAATGAACCCAGGCCCTCTGCTCCACAGAAAAATAACTAACTCTGTGTGTCTCTTTCTTTCATTACACTCTGATTCTGTAACTTGAAATACCAGCTGGTGAGGATGTCCCAGTACTCTTCCCATAGATGACATGGGGCACAATGATGAGGGTGGGGAAGCAGGCAGACCCAAACAGGAACATTCCAATCCTAATTTGGAAACTCGTAATTTAATGGGCTGGAAGGCCATTTCTTTTAGAATCCCATCAGGGACTTCAATCATGTGATTATCCTCCAGCTGGCCAGATGTAACTAAAGAGGTTCAAGTGTTTCTACTCTAGAAAATACCACACAGTAGTTATTTGAGATTGTAAAACTAAACAGATCACCTGAATGTAGCTAAATCACCTTAGAGATGCGAGGTATTTCCAATTTTTCAAAATCTGTATTTAACATGCTAATTACAGAAATACTAATACAAATGACTCTTAGAGCAGATTGCTTTTCCCTAGGGAGTAATAATCCTGAGGATTGTTCCAGGATCAAATGTCTTAAATTACCAGTCCTTTGTGAGTTCATCTCAAGTCTGCTTTTGTCCTTATCCCCTCCCCTTTTTCTGTGTACCAAATTTATGTAAGCATCAGGCTTTCACACAAAATAACATCAATCATTTTTGCAGCATGCAACATGAGCTAAGCATTATAGGTGTTAGAGATGTAAAAATGTTAAGACATTCACATATGAAGGTTTTAGGTTAAAAAAAAAACAAACAAGCAAGCAACATACAAGTGACCATCCAGGGAGAAGAGATGCCACACAAGGCTCGGAAGGTGCTCCTGAGCCAGCCTGGCTGGGGGGTTGGAGGAGGTAGGTGGTCCCTACACCAAGTTCTGAGCCATGTACAAGACATAAGAGACCATCTAAGAGGCTGCTAAGAAAATCCAGGCTGGAACTAACATAATGATGGTGGTAGTGGGGATGAACAGAATTAGACGGAGTCCAGGGATATTAAGGCCTTAAAATCAACAGGCCCTGCAGGTGACTGGGGAGGAAGGTTAGAGACGCCCTGTCTTGGGAGTCCTGCCTGACCTGGGCAACTGGGTTCGCCAAGCAAGACGGGCTTTTCAAATCTCCAACTTCTCCTTTACCGGTTTCAGTAAGAAATCTTAACCTTCTGATTTGTAGAAAAAGTACAAAACTAGATGCTTTCAGAGAGAAACATCATGAAGTTCCACTGCCAAATCAACCAAACTACATTCATTTATTCATTCAACCACCAAGTATTTGGTGCCAGCACCCATCAAGGTTCTGGGGCTGCTGCAGTGATTGAGGACCCTGCTTCCCACCCTCTCCTCCTTGGCTTGAAGATTTCTCCCACACTTTGGTTCCCGTTCCCACTGGCTTCTTTCTAGAAGACATTCATTACTTTTTCCTGTGACTTCAACCTGCTCTTCATTTGCCCCTTGTTGACATTTTTCATGCTCAAAATTCTTCCAGCTCAGATAAGGGAGAGGGAGAGAGAGGAAAAGAAAAGAAAAGAAGAGAAAAGAAGAGAAAAGAAGAGAAAAGAAGAGAAAAGGAAAGGAAAGGAAAGGAAAGAGAAAAGAAAAGAAAAGAAAAGAAAAGAAAAAAGAAAAGAAAAGAAAAGAAAAGAAAAGAAAAGAAAAGAAAAGAAAAG
>NW_024412407.1:9198604-9248062 GCF_014898765.1 Herpailurus yagouaroundi
AAGAAAAGAAAAGAAAAGAAAAGAAAAGAAAAGAAAAGAAAAGAAAAGAAAAGAAAAGAAAAGAAAAGAAGAAAAAGCCCCTCTCCTTGGGCACTGTGACACTATCAAAATGTCAAATGTACATGTCCTTTGTCCCCACAATTCCATTTTAGGAACTTATTCTACAAAGATTCCTGTACACACACACACACATATATAAGGAATGCACAAATAAATATGTACAAGTATGTTCAGTATAGCATAGTGTCAGAAAGCAAAGATTTCCAAATAAAACTCAAAAATTTGGAGAATATACTACAGCACAATAGCAGACTACATACATCTGCTTTATGTGAAGAAAGGTCTGAAATACACAGGTAAAAATTACAAGCTTTAGCAGACTATATGGCAATAAGTCCAATTTTTGGAAAGTAAATGTGTATCAATGTATGTATGTGATAGCACATTCACAGAAGAACCTGCAAGGATATACCTCACACTATTAACGGTGGTTATATATGAGGGAATGCAATTATAAAGACTGTTGTCAGTCATATTTGTATTTAATTTTTAATTTTTATTTTTAATTTCAGAAAGAAAGCAGGCATGTGAGCAGGGGAGAGGAGCAGAGGGAGACAGAGCGAATCCTAAGCAGGCTCCACACTCAGCACTGAGCCCAACATGGGGCTCGATCCCATAACCCTGGGACCACAACCCAACCTGAAATCAAGAGTCAGACGCTCCACTGTGAGTCATATTTTACATGTTTTAAACTTTTACAATGAGTACATATTGCTCTGATAACCTAAATAAAACAATAAAGATAAGAGGCTATCATAGAAAGGAAAAACAACTTTAATCTGCCTTTTCCACTGCACCTACTACATTACAACACAGTCCAAAATCCTTAATACTCTTGCCAGGGCTTTAGATGAGCTGGCACCCCTCTCCCAGGGATTCCACTTGTGACCACCTGCCACCTGACCCTGGCTAAGGTCATCCACGATTTTCACGTGGCTGAACCTAACATCTGCTTTACATTTGTGCCTTATTTGACATCACAACAACCTTTGCCACAGCTGACCGTAACCGTTTTTGAAGACACCTTCTCTTGCTTTTCTTCCCTTAGAGGTTCTTTCATCTCTCTGGTCCCCTCTGTTGGTGCATCCTTCCTGATTGGAGCTTGAGTTCTGAAAATATTCAGGTGGCCACCTGTGGCCTGCTCCTCTGTAATCTACCCACGGCATCTGTTGGCAGCTTTAGACTAAAGGTTCCAAATGCACTGCTCTATTTCAAGTGGTCTCTTCTCAACTCCAGATTCATACATCCAGCTGCTTATGTGACCCCTCCACCTAGAAACTTCCAAGACATGTCAGACTCACGGAGCATTCACACAGGACTTAGGTCTATACACACGCACAGAGCTACTCTTTCTCCATTATTTCCTATCTCAGTAAATGGCGCTACTACCCACGCAGCTGGGTAAGCCGGAAACCTGGGAGTCATCCTGGACTCCCCCTTCTTCTTTATCCCCACAACCAAATATTCATCAACCTATCATGCTGAACAGATCTTGAGTCTGTCTTCCCCTCTCCTCCTTACAATGCCAAGCAGCTCTGATCTAGGCTGGAGCAGAAACTCCCCGACCGATCGCCTGCCAGCAATTTCCACCCCCTCCCAATCCTTTCCCCCTTCGGTAGCCTCAGTGACCTTTGTAAATGAAATTATGAAAACGAAAGTCAGTACTCTTCTGCTTTAAACCCTTTCGTGGCTTCCCATTAGGAAACTATTTTCAAATTTATGATCACAAGCATGTGTTCTTTCTGTAAAGGGGGAAAGTAAGAATGACAATTTTTAATTTTTTTTCATTTTTTTACATTTATTTATTTTTGAGAGACAGACAGAGACAGCATGAGCAGGGGAGGAGCAGAGAGAGAGGGAGACACAGAATCAGAAGCGGGCTCCAGGCTCCGAGCTGTCAGCACAGAGCCCGATGCGGGGCTCGAACTCACGAACTGCGAGATCATGACCTGAGCCGAAGTCAGACACTTAAATGACTGCGCCACCCAGGCACCCCAAGAAAGATAATTTTTAAAGGGCTCTGGTTACAAAGAGACCATCAGCATTGTGCAAGCCAGGGTTATGTCCGTTTAGTCTGATGTTGAAGCCCAGTGCCTGGCCAGGTCTCTGCACATAGCTGGCTCTAATAAATATGGACTAACCAGATGAATGACTGAATGAATAAACCTAGGCTGGCCACAGAGTTGAGGAAGGCATAGTTTTGTTGTTGCACCTTGTCCTATAAGATGAAATATGTATTCATATTACATATATCACATACTCATACACACACACAAATACTGATGGAAAGAGTGAAAGAAAAATACACAGGAGGGGTCACTGATGGAGAGAGGCACAGGCAGAGGGGTTAACCTTAATCGGGGAAGCAAAGTTAAGTGTAAACATAAATTTATCTGTGCATTACACATTGCACACACACAGTTTCTTTTTTGAGGGAAGAAAAGAAGTTGAGGCAGCATCCCCTGAGGGTTTCTATTCCCTTTGCGATTTAAAAAGCAAGATGATCTACAAAGAATGAGGGAAAAGAGTGTGAAATATGAGCATGAGAAAAGCAGCGAGAGTCAGAAATCCTTTCCAGGACTGATACGAGTGTCAGCTGGCTAGGTGTGCAGGGCTCAGGTTCTGTTCTGTGGTTTTTTTCCGGAGCTCTGCAAACGCTCAAGAGTCTGATTTTCTTTTTGGCCTCCTGTCCCTAAGACAATAGTTCCCCAGAGTCAGTATAAGAATTAAGTATATCCTAAAAACCTGGGAAACTCTAACAAAACAATTCCTGTGTCCCACCCCACAGAGATGCTGTGTTAGTAACAGGGGGCAGGGGTGCCTCTGGTGTGCAACTCAGTTTGGGAAGCACTGCCTTAAGGAGCCTCGCCTTGGTCTCTGGCCCACAGGGTCACTGGCCTCACAGATCACATTTTCTCCTCAGTCACCGTAATGACCACTGCTGAGCACACTGGGTTACTGATCAAAGCAGCCAGTCAAAACCACAGTGACATGCAATGTCCACTCTGTCTTTCCATCTAACAAGAAATAGCAACATGGAGGAGAGAGAAAATACAGATGTGGCTATCATGTACTCACACATGGCTTCCATAGGAAGGACCATTTCCTGGTGGGGTGCTACCAAGAATGGCCATCCCTGCTAGAACATAAAAAGGAAAAAAGCAGACCTCTTTCTCTATTATCTTCCCTGTTCTTCTGGCTCAAAACTAACACTTTATCTCCCTATCGAGAACATGGATCCAAGTATGCTTTGCAGCTGAACTCCTATCAGCTGAAAATAGTGCAGAGGAAAACAAAATTCAGAATTTTTAACCTTTTAACAGCTTCTTGTTCATGAAATGTGGGTTGCAATTTTACTTGAGACTTCTAAGATACCAGAGTTACAGAGACTAATACAGGGAAAGGCTGAACTCGTGCATTTCTTCAGCTGGCTACTACAACTCTGTTTCCTAATTTGGTGTTCAGTTACACATGATTATCTCAACTTCTTACAAATAAAAGCAACTTTTGGGTACAAAGAGATCTCAGAATCATCTACTTCAATGCCTTGGAATGACAGACGAGAAAACAATGATGAGAGAGAATGCACAGGATTGAGTATGAAATCTGGGAAAAGAACCCAAGCTTCCTAACTCATGGTCCAGGGAGCATTCCACCACACTCAACCCCAACTGTATGTAAGAAAAGAACTAGAGTCGGTGAAAATAGAGATTCACAAGTGTGATCAAATGCCTCATAAACAACAAAGAAAAACACGTCAAGTGAGGATTTCATTTAAAGGTGGACTATGAAACACCTGCACAGAGTCCTGCTTCAACCTCAACGCCACTGGAAAATAAACAGATATAAAGAGAACAGGAAGAAGAGATAGTAACACAATTTTGGAAGCCGGAGAACAAATAGACTAGTGGCCAATGGCTCAGCAGACTGGAAAAAGCTCAATCTAGAAGCAATTTCATTTAAATTATAAACCATAAAGGGGCTGAGGGACTGGTAGCATCAGGTTCCTCTGGAAGTGGGGGTGGAGGTGGGGCACAGAATTGGCTGAAAGTCCATTTAAGAAGTAGAGAGACCAGGGGCGCCTGGGTGGCGCAGTCGGTTACGCATCCGACTTCAGCCAGGTCACGATCTCGCGGTCCGTGAGTTCGAGCCCCGCATCAGGCTCTGGGCTGATGGCTCAGAGCCTGGAGCCTGTTTCCGATTCTGTGTCTCCCTCTCTCTCTGCCCCTCCCCCGTTCATGCTCTGTCTCTCTCTGTCCCAAAAATAAATAAAAACGTTGAAAAAAAAAATTTAAAGAAGTAGAGAGACCCAATTCTCTCCCTCACTCCTTGAAGTAACTGCCTCCAACCCCCCATGCCCCACCTAGAAGATTGGTCTGAAAAGAGTAAGTAAGGGATTTTTGGACTAGAGGATTCTAGGCATAAATGAGGATTGGGATTCCATACTGAAGAGAGATTACACATTACAATTGTTACTGAATGTTGAGACACCCTAGCCTTGTACTTGGCTTTCTCACTAGTCATCTTTTTTCTGGAGAATCTGGTCAGTTCAAACAAACAAAAAAATAAATAAACAAATAAAAATGAAAAACGTAAAAATACTAACATTAGGATTTCCTAAACAAAACAAAAACAAATACCTCAGCCACGTCATCCTAGAATGAAGCTAAACACAATATGCTATCAAAGAACCTCCAGTCATCCTTTTAGATAGCTAATCTAAAACAGGAGGGAACAATAAGACTTTCTGGATATTAGGTAAAACACCTAACAGAGAAACAACAAAGCAACTTGGAGGAGAGAGAAAAATCACAGGAAGAAGAAAGTTTTAAAAAATTCAAAACTCTAGCATCTTCAGATATCTGAGAAAAAGTACATTCATGAAATAAGGACAAGATATTATCGGAAAGAGAAATAAAAATATTAAATCTTAGAAATTAAAATGATGGCAGATTGAAAAGTCAATAGAAGGCTTGAAAGACACAATTCAGGAAATGGCCAAGAAAGGTGAATAAAAAAACAGAGATGGAAAGCTGGAAAGCTGGAAAGTTTGGGGAACAATTCACGATAGCCAAGTCCAAAAAATAAAGTGTTCATCATCAAAGAAAATGGAGGGGAAGTTATTGCAAAGGAAAGAAATTTCCCAGCATCAAAGGGCATTTTTCCCCCCAGGACTGGAGGACATCTTTCACCCAAAACTAAAGGACGCTGTTTTCCCTTTAAAGATAAGACAAGAATGAGGAGAGGGAAGGGGACCGGGTTTCCACAGTGAGGAGGCTGAGTTTCCAGCACATTAAATGCAAAGAGAACAACTATACCAAGGTATATCATAATGGAATTTCCCAAAAGAGTTTTCATACCAAGGATTTTAAGTCCAAATGGCAGGAACTACTCAAGAACAACACTGGAAGGCAGAGGCTTCAAAATTCTCAGTAGAGATGATTTCTGCTCAAGAATTATAAAGTTAGTCAAGCCGTCAGTTAAAAACAAAGGCATTGTCAGACCTGCAAGTCTCAAAAACTTAGCTCTTCTTACACCTTTCCTCCAAAAGGAACTGGAGACTGTGTGAAGCAGTGAACCAACAAAGAGTAAGTCATTAAGTTCCAGAGACCAGTGGCTCCGATACAAGAGAGGCAAAAGGAGTCTGCAGGAGAGCAGTGAAGGGAAGCCCTAGCTGTTTGGGGGCCAAGAAAGCAACCTAGACAGAGACCAGATCAGAAGGGTCTGAGAGGAACTGACTCCAAACAGATGAACTTGGTGCATTCACCATGTGGTCGACTGAGAGATTTACAACTGGGGTAGAGTCTCAGGTTGAATATTCCTAAATACATCCAAAATGAAGAGATTAAAAAAAAAAAAAAAGTCAGTACAGTATTCACTGTGTAGTTTTGTGAGGAAAAGTAATCAAACTACATTCCAGGGCTCCTCTGTGGAAAGTATGACATAGTTCTAACAAAGTAAATGCTGCATATTGATCTTACCAAAATTACAATACAATTACAATATTGGGAGGATGGGGTTGGGAAATTTGCATGAGAGGGGAGAGGAGCAGAGGTAGATGAACCCGGGCTAAACTTTTTCATCAGTAGATAACCACTGAAATGTTAATTTATGTTAATTAAAGATATAGAAGTGATTGTTAACATAATCAGCTAAAGTTAAAAATACTTGCCTCTCAGGAACAAAAACTGGAGGAGGACATGCTCTTTTTCACAACAAATCTTGTATTATTCACTTGTCTACTTACATAAACTTTTAAAAAATAATTATATACAACACCTTGCCAAAAGTAAAAAAAAATTTTTTTTTTCCATTTACAAAAACTGGAAGTGAGGACTCATGTCAAACATCTCACAACAGGACACGACACGTAGAAACACAAGAACGCCACTTCTGGCACCTATTATGTGCCAGGCACTGTGCGAGATGCAGAAGACATTAACGGGTAACAACACAGAAAAAGTCCCTTTTCAGGAAACTGATGTTCCATAATAAAACTAAACGTAAGGGGCACCTGGGTGGTTCAGTTGGTTAAGCGTCCAACTCTTGGTTTCAGTTCAGGTCATGATCTCCTGGTTCATGAGTTCGAGCCCCACATCAGGCTCTGCGCTGGCAGCATGGAGCCTGCCTGGGGTTCTCTCTCACCCTCTCTCTCTGTCCCTCCCCCTGCTCATGCCATCTCTGTCTCTCTCAAAATAAATAAATAAACTAAAAAAAAAAAAAAACTAAATGTAAGACAGGATAGGAATGTATCTACTAGAAGCAGCAACACATACAGCTTGAATGACCCTGAGAAATTTCACCAGAGTGAAGGGAAAAGACCCCAGATCGCAGCAGAGTGAAGAGGAAATGGGTAGTATACCTACACAACATTTAGGGATTCTCCCTTAACAAAGATAGAGAAATGGGGTGAGAGAGGGAGAGGGATATTAGGGTTGAGGAAGGTTCTTTAATTTTTAATATAGGGGTATCTGAGCATTAATTCACTTATTCCTTCAGTCATTCAAAAGACACTTATTGAGCACCACAACAGTGTTCCTATGCAGCTTATGACCTACTGGGGGACAGAGGCAATAAACAAAACACACAAAGTTAATTTCAGGTAGAGATAAATGCTCTGAAGTCAAATAAAGCACGTGAAGGGAACAGAGAGTTAACAGTGCTATTTGGGATCGATGAGTAAGGGAGGACAGCGAGCTCTAAGGGGTGGCATCTGAAGGAGAACTGAATGAAGCCCCAAGAGCAAGAATCCTAGACAGAATAGGGTTGGGAGGTGAGAGCAGGTGGAGAGGAGGATGAGAAAAGCATTCCGGGAAGGAGGGGGACACATCGAGGGACAGTGAGGGGCCGGTGTAGCTGGAGCACCATGAGAGACAGGCATAGCAAGAAGACATGGGGACAAGGAGGTGGCGGGGGTCTTATGGTACACGGTTAGGAGCCTGCACTTCATACTGTTTGTAGAGAAGCCACTGCACCTAGTATAAAAGTATAATACAGAAGAATCCCCATGGCTGTTGTGTGAACTCAGACCATAAGGTAATGAATAGAGGCAGGAAGAGGGCTGAGGAAGTGATTCAAAGTCCCAGCAAGACATGGTGAAGGCCTGGGTTTAGACTCAGGTACGAGTTGGGAGATGAGGAGTGCTTGGGCTTGGGATAGATGCTAATGGGTCCGACATGAGGTGTGAAGGAAAGGCAGCGATCCAGGAAGACTTTAGGTTTGAGGGATTGAGCAACTGGGTGAAGTCACTGCTGAGATGATGAAAAGAGGAAGAAGTGTAGGTTTAGAAAACAAACCAGAAGTTGGTTTTGGAGATGCCATGTTTGCAAGAGTATAGCCAAGTGCAGAGGTAAAGCAAGCAGCTGAAAAGCCAGGGAGAGACAGAGATCAGGGAGGCAGATATGGAAGTCATCACCAAATAGATGGAAATGACTATCACCTAAGTAGTGAGCTGAGATGGGAAGCGGCCAGAGCACAAAGCTGTTGGCACTCCATCGTTTAGAGGCCAGGACTAGGAAGAGAAGGATCCAGCAGAGGGGACAGAAAAGACAAGCGTGGTTGCAAGCGGAATCAAAATGGAGCAGCGCCACAGAAGCCATACACAGAAAGAATTTCAGGAAGGAGGGAGTGGTCAGCTGTGCCCAGTGCTGCTAACGATAAGCATGAGCTCCGTGATCAAGGGCCAGGGCCTCCATGACTCATGATGAATGAACAATGTGCTGAGATAACATATCTTATCCATAAATGCACTCAGACTACTTAATAAACTGGAATAGTAACCCTCAGTTCATCTAGAACACCAACGCTCTGTTTCCATGAATGCCTCGTCACACAGCCAGCCCTCCCTCCTTCAGGATTCTCCTGGGAAGCAACCCAGGAGATCCCCAGGCCTGAGAAATACAAGCAGCTCTCGTCTGTAGGTTTAAAAGAAATGGGGTAGCAGACCACTGCGCGCAGCAAAGAGAATCAGGTGTGCTTGGGTAGGACAGAACCATTCCACAGGTTTCTATATTTTTCTAACTCACAGCCTGTGAGAGAAAAATTAATGAAATCATTCCACCCATCGTCCATAGTCCTTGAAACTGCAAAATATCTTCAGTTTCTGCCACTTCCGATTACTGTTTCTAAATCCCTTTTCTCCCACTATTTGTCATGTGATGCAGCACCTGACTTTTTTTTTATTATTATTATTAATCAGGTTTACCTTATTATACACGGGAAAAAAATTTACCCTAAGTCTGATGCGTTTTGACTAATGTGTAGTCATGTAACCTCCAGGACAATTAAGATACAGAGTATTTCCATCACCCCAAAGAGCCTTCCCTTGCCCCACCACACTCAATCTTCTCTGCTTGCTTCTGGTCCTTGGCAAGCAACCATCCGATGTCTCCCTACAGTTTTGTCTTTTCAGAATGTCATATACACGGAATCAAATCATACACAGCCTCTTCTATCTGGCTTCTTTCACTAAGCAGAACACTTTTGAGACTTATCCATGTTGTTGGCCTGGATCAGTAATCTGTTCCTTTTTGCTACTGAACACTATTCCATTGTGTGGATGTACCATAGCCTATCCATTTGCCAGCTGGTGGACATTTATTTCCACGTTTTGCTAATTATGAATAAAACTTCTATAAACTTTCACTAGAGGGTCTTTTGTGGACACGGGTTTTCATTTCTCAAGTCAATACCTAGCAGTGGGGTTGCTGGGTCATGTAGCATCTAGCTTCTGTCCACTGAGAATAGCTAAACATCTGCTGAGCACTTACTTTCTCTCACACAATGTTCCAAGCTCTTTATATGCCTTATGTTATTTAATTCTCAAAACAGCAAGTTTAATCAAGTTATTATTATCCCTGCCTTTTTGATGACGAAACTAAGGCACCAAGGGGTTAGGTGACTTGTCCAAGATCACACAGCTAGTAGGCAATGGCGCCAGGCCTCTCAAACCCAGGAATCACATGGCAAAGTGCAAACTATCAACCATTTTGCTTTGCTGCCTCCCTCAAGTCAAATGCGTGACATCTGAGAGATGAATTTACAAAATTCTGCCTGTGTTTGGACCAAAAATGGTCATTGCTGACTATTCCTTTCCCCTCTTCAAATCATGGCGATGAATACGCCTGAACTCTACACCGCTGCAACAACGGCATGCCGTTTTAAAGTCAGAACTTTATAGAACATTACGAAGAAGTGCTTTTAACCATGTCACAGAAGCTTATAAATGTTACCCTATTAATGTTCAATAACAACTGTAAAGGAAGCTGAAAGTCAGCCCACTTCTACCAGTAAATACTGTCCTCTGGAGACTTTTCCACTCTCGTGACTAAGAGGTCCTGTTAGTAAAGAAAATTACAGGGACTGTGGAATCAGACAGACCTGGATTTAAATTCTGGCTCTGCTCCGTAGTGGACAGGTGCATATATATGTCCTCGCACATAAAAGCTGGTGTGAATTAAGTCCTAATTTGCAGGGTAGTCCTAGAGATTTGATGACACAACATGGTCGAAACACTGAACACTGTGTCTTATGTGTTTAATGAAGCTCCTCTCCCCCATTCCGCTTCTCTTCCACAGCACACTGCTGAGCCTCTGCAATTAGCATGATAGAGGCTGGTTCCTTAGCAAAGTTGTATCAGTCTATTCATTTTCCACCCAAATAGCAGCAAAGGAGAGACTGGACAGAAGTGCTTCTCTAAAATTTCACATTTCACCTTTAAAAAAAAAGTCATGCAAAAGGTTGCACTTTATATTCCACAGTATAATAAAAAATATTTTAATATAAAAGCGTTTTACATTTCCCTCCAGCTAAATGACTTAGCTTTTTCCTGAAATTTTTAAGAATATTTGTTTAAGGAAGATTCCCGACTATATGGTGGCTTCACTTACCTGCTGCCACACTGCCACTTTCCTTTTTCTTAAGTTTTTTGTTTTTTTTTTTTTTTTTTTTTTTTTGAGAGAGAGACATTGTGAATGGGGGGGGTGGGTAGAGAGAAAGGGAGACAGAGAATCCCATGCAGGCTCTGCACTGTCAGCACGGAGCCTTACATGGGGCTCAAACCCACAAAACTATGAGATCGTGACCTGAGTGGATAAAGCAGTAGCCTAGAAGTCTAAGACTTCAGAACGAGCCCACACACTCCCATCATTCTCTCCTGGCTGCAACGTCTTAACATCATTTTCACATTTACCCTATAACTCAGTCCAGTTTATAGTCTAGGCTCCAAAAGCTTCAAATTCTCCACATAAGCCTCAAATTCTCCGTTACTCCTGTGTGCAGCCTCCTGGCCTCTTCAACTGAAGAGATACTAGTTGCAATCTGCTTTCTGAGACAAATCTCTGGTACAGCTACAAGAATAAACACAAATACTGCAAACCTGGACATGTTTTTCAAATAAAAATAAGACAGTGACCAAGCATGACCTTAAGTAAAGTGGGATGACAGAAGACAGTTTTTTTTTTAAATCAACTGAAAAGAATTTAATGTATGAATCCAGAGAATCCAAAGGATTTAATTCAGCTATGCTAACAGAATGTGGCTTCTCAGAGTTTTATATGCAGTATGATAAAGTACATAATTTAATCCCTAAAACATATTTCCATGAAATAGCATTATTTTCCTCATACAACTTTTTGTCTTAAAATAAATGCCACATACTCCCTTCCACTGATGCCATACACACTCATAAGTATGTTATCCAAAAGTCCCCAGATGTTTTAAGTAACAACTTGTGAGGTCACTGAAATTTTATTTTCATTGTTATCAAAAGCCCCGTGAATTCTTTTTTCTCCAAAACCTCTGTTCTGGAAGGTAGGGATGGGGAGTCCTTGTGTATGAGATATTGACCCACAGGACAGTGGGCCCTAGAAAAATAAATGACTTTTGCTTTCAGAAGCTATTTTCAGAAGCTAACATACAGAAATGGATTCTTGTTAGCAGTCCATGTGGACTAACTGAAAAATAAAGAATCAGGGAACCTCGACTCAGCAAATTATCTGGGAGCCTACACCTTGCCAGCATGTTACAGAAAGGACGACTCCTGTCATCCCAGAGTTGACAGTCTTAGAGGAGAGCTCGAGGCGCTGTTCAAATATAAAAGAAGGGCATCTTACCCCGACTGGATGAGTGGAGAGTATGAGGAGTCAGAAAAGGCCTCCTGGAGGCAGGAACATCACCTGAAGGATGAGGAAGCATCAATAAATACAACGGACAAATACCAGGGGGTGGTGTCGAGCAGCAGAGACCAGTTGGAGAGTCAGACCTGAGTCCCAAACTTGCTCCTGCAACAACTGGGATACGACCATGTTTTTCTTACCTGTGATATGCGATGGTTAGATTATGTCAGCTTGCCTTAACCCTTGCTGTGCGTCAGAATCATCTGGGGGCTTTCTAGCAATACTGGCTCCCTCCTCTAGAAATGTGGTTTCAACTGGGGGGCATCTGTGTTTCTTTCAACAGCTTTCCAGGTGATGCTACTCTGCAGCCAGGGCTGGGAACCCCTGGATGAGAGGTCTCTCATGTCTGTGGTTCTCAGCATCTAGAGCACAATAACATCCACTGGGGAGCTTTTGAAGAATCCCAAGGCAGGCTGCATGCCAAACAGTTAACCCAGAATCTCTGCGGGTGGGACCCAGGCATCTGTAGTTTTTAAAGTTCCCAGGCTGATTCCAAGGTGCAGCCAAGGTTGACAGAACCACTGCTCTAGGTCCCTTTAATACTTCCATTTCCTATTACAGCCACTGAAGGATGGGGAAAAAAAGGAAAGAGAAACTTTTAAGTCTCTCCCTCTCCTTTATTTCAAATTAAAAAGAGAACTGAATGTCAAAGACCACTGATGGATTTTAAATGGCGTTGTAGTGGGGTGCCTCAATGGCTCAGTCGGTTAAGCATCTGACTTCAGCTCAGGTCATGATCTCAGTTTGTGGGTTCGAGCCCCATGTCGGGCTCTGTGCTGACAGCTCAGAGCCTGGAGCCTGCTTCAGATTCTGTTTCCCTCTCTCTCTGCTCCTCCCCTGCTCATTCATTCATTCATTCATTCATTCTCTCTCTTTCTCTCTCCCAAAGATAAATAAATGTTGAAAAAAAATTTTTAATAAGGTTGTAGCACACAGTAGAGTTGATTTTGGACCTGTACACAATTCATGCCGATGCAGGACAGGTAGAAAATGCCCATTCCAAAATGCTCTCAGTTCTAAATTTAAAATTCAGTGGAATACATATAAAATGACTCCACGGCGTGTTCTCTGCAATACTGAGTTAGAGTTTGATTTGCATGGCTGACTAGAATATGAACACTACATTCCCTACCCCCAAGGTTACTTAAATCCACTTATTAGGGCAATGGTGAACTAAACAAACAGTAATTAGAAACACTCCAGACTACCTTTTAACTCTGTTGCTAAATTATATTTTTCTTGCACCGAAGCCCATACACACAGCATGTCCACAAGCATCACACAAAACCAAAAACTCAGAAATATTTACATTAATAAGAGCATAAGCTCCTGTGGGTCTTCACATTGGATTCTGCCGGGAAGTAAGGCCTGCTTTGGAAGAGGGCTGTTCATTACTGTTATTTCTCACATCTGGGTAAATAAAGCACTGCCCACATGTGGTTAGAAATCCCAGGAGAAAATGAATTCTCCATGGGTCTGAAAATGAAGAACACCTCTGATAGACTGCCTCATTTCCTGAAATGAGTCAGAAATGAAAGTAATTCTTCAGCAAAGAACATCTGCACCGTGGCACAGCTTACAAAATAATGCCAGATGATACCCGTGGCTGAGAGGCCGGGCCTGAGGACGGAGGGAGGGCCTGGAGAACAGGACGGGTGGCCTCTGCACTGCACTTCGTCTCAGAGTCGCCGCTGCTAGCTTAGAGGGTCTGCAAATCCAATGAGCGGCCGGGCATCTCAGTCTCAGCTGTAAATCTTGATTAGCAGTAAGACTGCTTACATTCCATTAGAAAGCTGGCCCCTCTCCAAAGGGTAGAAGCAGCCAGAAAGGATTCATGTGCCATCGTGGGCACGGAAACAGCAATTCTTACAAGAAAAACTGTTCTACTTAACTAAAAATAGTTTCTGCCTGTTCATGATTCAGATAGACCTTTCTTCCGTAGGAGGAAGGACAGCGGCATGATATGACCTAATGCGGCCAGGGGAAGCCCCTCCTTCCACATTATTCAGGAAGGACGTTGTGGCATATGGTCAGGGGCTGGAGGGTAAGAAAGACTGAAATACCTTTTACAGCAACTAATAAGGGCCAATAAACAGGAAGGTGAAAAAAAAGTCTGCCTTTACCCAAACCGAATGCCAGTTGTTTTTATTAGGTAGCTCATCCCTCTTCTCTCCATAATGTGTATTTAAAAGGAATCCAAATCCATTATTTGTAATGGAGGCAAGGGTTGGGGAAGGTACCTAGAAACAACTTCAATGCCCATTAAATGGTCACTAGTTACATTAAAATACAGGACATATACAATGGAATACAATGTAGTCATACAGAGCGTGTGTAGGTACCGAGAGATCTGTGTTTTGTGTGATACATTAAGATCAGAGAAAAAATGTACCTGGACTCCGCATAGTAAACATTTGTGTAAATATATTTAAAGAGGTTGCCTTAGTGTGGAAGGAAGGGACTAGGAGAGCATTCAATTTCCTTTTATAACCTTGAATACAGTTTGAATTATCTTTTCATGTTCTTACCCTCCCTCTTTAACAATAGGCACTAACTAGGTAGAAGGCTATTTTTGGTTTCTTCTTTTACTAGTCTCTATATAAAATAAATGAAGGTTATTTTAAATAGATGTTATGTGCTAAATTGTGTCTCCTCAAAATCCTCAAAATGCTGAAGCCTTAACTCCCCATACACAGAATATAACTGTATGCACCTTAAAGAGGTGATGAAGTTAAAATGAGGCCATTTGAGTGATCCCTGATCCAAGCTGACTGGCTTTAAAGAGAAGATCCAGGCAGAAAGACCCCACACGCAAAGATATGCACACATAGAGAAAAGACCATATGAGGACACAGTGAGAAGGTGGCAGCTGCAAGCCAAGGAGAGAAGCCTCAGAAGAAAACAAATGTGCCAACACTTTGACCTTGGACTTCCACCCTCCAGAACTATGAGAAAATAAATTTATCTATAAACCAACAGATGAATGAAGTTCAATTAACACAACATGGGGAGAGGCACCCATAAAAGTATTTAATGTGTCAAAAACCCACAATGTCTGCTATGATGCATCCTTTGGCATGCATCATAGCGGACAAAGAAATCGGGGCCACATTTGGTACACAAAGACATCGGGGCTCACTGTGCCTCTGACATCAGAGTCACCCCCCTTTAAGTGGCTTGTGTCAGGAATAAAACAGGTTTCCAAACTCCCTAGTCAGGACTCCATTTGCTCATTCACTTACCATTTGTGGTATTTTTAACAAGTCCCATAACTTGAAGGACTAGCACTCAAGAGATTTATTAGCGTCTTTTAAAGGCCTGGTTCATGTTCAAAAGGCTTTCTTCCTGTGCTGATAACTAGTGAAAAGGAAGGTATCACAGTAATATTATTAATTCAATTAAAAAAATTAAAAAAAAAAAAAACCTTGGTGCCAGAGTTTTTTTTTAAACATCCAGAAAAACAAATGACATGCCACTTTTGTGTGCCAACCTAATTTTTTATACTTTAACACATGTGGTCTCAGACCATCATGCAATATATTAAAAATATGGTGGCCCAATGCTGAAATTTCTTTATGACATTTTATAGATTTTTTACAAATTAATCTTTTCTTTAAAAATATAATTTAAAAATCAAAGATATATTAAAATCACAGACTTTACCTATAGAGTCTATAACCGAGAAGTGGGCTAAGATCCAGGCACATGAAAATAAGATTAAAACTTGAAGATAAATATTTGGTACAGTCAGTTCAGGCTTCATTCAGAGAAAGGTGGAATCAACTTTTGCCTTGAATGGTACGGGAAACTTTCACCAAGGGCAAATGCTGTAAGCCAATCTGGGATTAGATACATAAAAGTTAAGGAGAAGTGATGTATGTGCACATCTATCTTGCTACTAGTCTAAAGTTTTGAAGGTAAGAACTTTACCTACGATCCTAACGGAGTGTCTGGCAAATAATAGCCATTTGCAGGAGAAACAGCTGGGGAAGTACACCTTTGTGTAAGAATCTAGTGCAGATTCTTGTAAGGAGGTTGTGGGGTATAAAGTCAAAGAAGTTGGGGTCAACCTGTACACATGTTGAAATCTGGGCTTTATCCCTATGCAGTGTGGACTCTTAGAAGGTGTGTCTGGAGGAGAATGTTATAAAGAACACAGATGGGACCAGCAGTGATGTGCAGAAGGGAACAGAGGTGGTAGGGGAATGACAAGGATCGATCAATCAAGAGGTGTCAGGGGGTTAATCAGGTGACCTCTTGGGGAGTCTCAGCCTCCCAATGTGTGAAATGGGCATCATACTACCTATCTTCATAGGACTGTTATGAATGCTAACAGGACATAACACATGGCTTGATAGTAAGCATTTAAGGAAATATCATTGCTATTACATTTATCTCTCTACACTGAAAGATATGGAAGAAAATGAGAGAGAGAACAAGTGTAAGGTATTCATCTAGGGTGCGTCTACTTAGGCTCTCCTCAAGTGCCTTAAACAGTGATAATGGCTGTCATCTTTTTTGGAAGTGGAGTGTGCTATAATTATTCCCTAGTTCTCCAGAACTTAATAACATCGATCCAGTAGACCCAGGAGGAACAGATGTCTGGAATGGTCTTTAAAGTCAAGACACTCGAAAATGAATTTTTAAGTTGTTTTTATATAAAAGTAACTAACAGGCTAATGCCAATCAGTTTTGAAACACTAAATTAATGGACTCAGCTATAAGTCCAGGAAAACCATTTTCATAATGAAAATGCCAATGCCTTTTTAATTAAGGATGGAATTGCCAACATAAAAGACTTAAGATAAATGAGAAATCATTCCTTTCTCTCAAAAATGAAAGATCCTGATAACTCTGTGAATTATTTTGAGCTATGGATTACGAGAAATTGTTTAGGATCTAAGCTACAGGATTTTCCAACTACATAATAATCACTTCATACTGGGGCTGACAGCCTCAGCCCAAATTTGGTGCTCTGGCTTTTCAAGTTCTTTTTTTTAATTATTGTCAGGGGGCCGGCCTCTGGTCCTATATTTAGAGTCATTAGATATGAAGCTCTACTGAAGATAATGGCACTTTGTCAAACACAAAGCAATGTTAACTTTTTTGTAAGTTTGACCTTACAAGATTTACTATACGTAAAAAAGTATACGCACATGTATATAACGATGTGTATTTGTGGTAAAGCTTTACCAACTTAATTGTTATCTATCGGTCATCATAAAATAAATACATCAGAGATCTGTGTACTATTTTGATTCTCAATATTAATGATCTATTTAAAAACTATTTACTCTTTGGCCCCAGACCAGGTTTCCATATTTACTACATCACCGGAAGTTGTACTACTTAACATTAATAAAAAAAAACAAAACCCTACAAAATTACTCAAAAGGGCTAACACAAAGGGAGCAAAATAAAACATCACTGGGTACTTTTTCCAGAGCCAACAGGGACTTTCCAATAAACACCTAGGCCAAGATGAAGACGGCAGTTGGCAAACAAATTAGTAGGCTAAGACCAACACAGAAAAAGGCATGCAAACACTTCAGCAGAATGTGATGACTATTGATAGACATCAACCAACACATATATGTATGCAACACTGAAGATGAACAGCATCTTGGAAGAAAATGGCAGAAAGCCAAATCAGGAATTTAAAAGAAAGAGGAGAAGAACTCCAAGGACAAGAACAAAGGCTAAGATAACATGGGGCAGGTTATGGAGTAAACCACAAGAGAACTCAAGAGAGATTTCTCTATCTACCCAACTGGTTTCCTTCAGAATGTCTCTTAAGTTTTCAAAACCTCAGAAGCTTCATCTATGGTCTGAACAGGGAAGATTATATACTATCCAAAAGTCTCTTCCAGCTGATAATAGACCAAAAATTTCTGTTTAGATGATAAACAGATACTTTGTTTTTTTATAGGCTTTTTACTTCACAATGAGCTTCAAGTCTGCAAGTCTTAATTTCACAGAAGGAAGCCAAACTCTGTCAGCACACACATAGAGCACAGCCCTAAAGCAGGAGTCAGACCAAGGCCTTTGATGGGAGTCAACCAGCTGGACAGTTCAAATGTCATCTGTGACACTAAATGTCAACCTCAGCCATATTCCCTTTGCCCCTGTCCTTAGCTCTTCCCAGTTGGATACACTCAGTTCTCAGCTCCAACTCTTCACATAATCCTACAAGTCAGACATACATTTATTTAAAAAGGTCAGTAGAGCTCACAAGATGGAACAGGCAAGGGAAATGCTTGGTGGCAGCTCCCAACCTTTAGAATGGTGAAGTTTGGGTTAACCATAACCAGTGCTCCAAAAGAATACCTCTTACTTTGCTGTTGTAGTAAGTAGTTCAGTAATTCCACTTTTCAAAACGTTCATAAAATAATCTGAATGTGAACAAATATTTACACCTACAAATATCTCACAATATTACTTCTAACAGCTAAAAAAAATCTGCTACACACTAGATCTACAATAATCAAGGAAAGATTGTGTAAATTATACCTAAGTTAGGGGCTCTCTTCCCATTTGCACCCCCGGCCCCCACGCTCACCCTGTGCAGGACTCCAACTGCCCACTTCTGGCTACTTCCTTCACCAGGCTTAAGGTCCAAGAAGAAGGCAAAAACCACATTTGCTTCACTACCTTAGCCATAAAGTCTACATCATAGTGAGCACAAAAATCAGCATCTGTGGAAAGTTTGGTAGTAAATGCTTTCAAGTAAGTTATCTATGGCTGGATATTATGCAGTTTTAAGTGTGTTTTGTGAAGCATTTTTAAATATAGAGAATACCAAGGATAAAAAAAAAAGCTGTGGAGATGCAAAGCAAGGATGGTTACACAGAACAGTGACTATCTAATATTCCTGAATTACACATTCGAAGATGGATAAAATGGCCAATATCACGTTATGTACATTTTACCATGATGAAAAATAAAATAATTAGGGAATGCTTATGAGGCAAGTTAAATGAAAAGGTGGGGTACCCTAGGTCTAAACGACATGAAATTACATCTGTGTTTCTAAAAGGCTAGAAAGTACCATACTCAGGTACTCATGTTTGGTTTATCCTAGGGTGGTTGCACTAGGGGGGTGGATTTTTGCTTTATTTAAAATTTTCCGTGTTTTCCAAAATATCCACAAATGCCCATGTATAATGCATACAATCAGAAAAAGATATGGACAGCAAGCGTCAGGGATAGGAAGGTTTGCTCACCAGCAAACTCAACGTACATGGGAATCATTCACCTTGCTAAGATCTTTGATGTACTTACATACCACATACCACCTCTGCTTGCCTTCACAGTGGAGATCATCCACAGGCATGCCAGTGGAGGCAAATTTTGATATTTATTAGATTAGATTTATTGATATTTATTAGATTTATTTGATATTTATTAGATTTATTTATTTGATATTTATTTATTAGATTTATTTTTCTTCTTTTTCTTTTTGCTATGCCAGAAAACATGCACTACAGATTTGCTACTCCATAAGTATCCTTTGCCTAGGCTGAGAAATGGCAATAGATGCTTGTTTTGGACATGTAAATGCCAAACTGGAACAAACACACAGCTATACTCAGAGGCGAAGGTTTTCAGGACCTGGGACAGGCCAGGTCTCTCCTCATGGAGAATGAGGCATCCAGACAGCCTCAGGAAAACTAGACTCATTGTATCTCACAGACAAGTTAGAAGCAAGGCCTTTGGAGTCACACAGACTTAGGACTGAAGTACCATATAACATAGACTGAGGATTGCCACCTCTGATTGTCACCTTGCATGCTCCTGGCTTCAGATTCCCCATAAATAAATGGGGATGGTAATACCTACCCCTCAGGCATTAAAATGGTACGATGTCTGTAAATCAGAGATGTTGGAAAACCCAGAGCCTGTTGTCAGGAGATGCTCAGGCAGTACCCCTAGCTTATTTTCCTTTCCTTCTTTACAGCAAGTGTCTAATCTGGGAAAGCAACAGTGTAAATGAATTGAATGTCTAAAATGACCAGCTATCTATAACTAATAAAGGTAACATGATGGAAATATATCAAGATATTTTCAATAATCTTCAAATACACTCCATCGTTTCAGAAGCCCTCATGATATAGTTCAGAACAATTTTCCTGTTCTTTGTTCCTCAGTAATTGGAAAATACTAATCACTATTCTCTGTGTACTTCATATGCCTGAGACCATGAAGCGCCCCTTCAGTTCCTTCTTTGACATTCTAATTTTTAAATCTTCCATTCCTTTAAACACATCTGTGACTCCCCTGAGCCCTCCGCAAGCTCCCCACACACCCTGCTAGCTGGGGATCCTCTGAATGCCTCTGAACAGAGCTGAGCATCATGCAAGGCAACCAGCTGCCTGCTTCATGCCTGGAGTGCTGAGCTTTGAAAAATACAACTACATAATCATTATGCTTCTGAAGGTTACTTGACTTTGGGCCACAGATGAGGGTGTGTGGGTGCTCCTGAGGCAGATCCAAGTGTGACCAACAGTGCCCGCTGTGTCTGCTCCAGTAACCTTTGTCCTTTGCTTTGCCTGTGCTGACCAAAACTGGTTAGCAAGCTGACGGCATCTGATATTGCATCCGACTCAATACTGCACCAAATACCTCCCTTCAAAAGAACAGCCCCTGTTTTTTTGCAAAAGATCTGCTCCTTTCCTTGATTAGCGCTTTTACTTGAGGGCCTCCTTAGGCAAAGGATAATGGAAATCTTCAGCTGTTTGGGTTTGTGTGTATGGGTGTGTGCAGGCTAAACCATGAACTCTGCTCCCTTCAGGCTAGAAAGCTCAAGTTCATTCTTCTAACAAACATGAACTGAGCCCAACACTAAATGCTGGGCATTCAAACATAAGACAGTCATGCCTTATACAAGAAAAGAGTATCAACAATTACACCACCACAGTGCAATATGTTCTAAAACAAAGGTATAATAGAGGGTATTATTATAGCTGCACAGAGGGGTAGAGAAGGAGGACCCTGGATCTGCTATGAGTTGGATTCTAAGGATTCCAAGAGGATTCTAAGAGTTGGATAATTCACACATCTCTTTACTGGCCAGCTCTGAGGAATGAATGAGCTGACCCACAGTGTCTCTGGGGGGTTAATGCCATTGCAGTCTTTTAATGCAGTCTATTTAATACCATTTCCTCCAAATTGCTTTGGTTACTGTATTTGCTTTCTTGTTCTCACATATTCACCTCCTTACTTTATTTTCAGAATAAAACATATGGTGCTTCCATTCTCTCCCCAGTCTTTCAACCCCATAATGTTTCCTGCCCTGGAGAGTTGCTTTGACTCTCAGGGAGAGAACACTGTAATGGCTCAGTGGGAGCAAATGAAGAGACAGGAATGAGCCTGCTTGGTGAAAGGAGCAAGAAGAGAGTGTGTGGGACTATTACAAGAAGTGCCTGCATGACCAGGCTCTCAGTGGCTCCAGCAGATAACTGCCCTGTAGATGCCAGGGGCATGACCACCAGCTGCAGCATGAGTCAGCTTATCTGCACATCATTTTCTATCCTCCACCCCTCACTTCCCCTATCTCCTGTGCTATAATATTTGTCAAACATTTTTAAACCTTTCATTGGCCGTGCAACTGTCTGGGAAAATCAGGTGAAATTCTCCAGAAAAATTCTCAGAAGCACATAAACATAAAATATGGTATCCAACTTCTGGGGATTCACAAACTTCCAAATCACTGGATACTAGGAGGGGGCATACAGTTCAGTTTGAATATTTTTGAGCTTCTACGGTGCCAAGCACCATGGTGACCCACCTCAAACACAACTCGTCATCATGTTGTGTTTCTCCCACACCCTGCCTAGAACACCTGTCCCCATGTGTTCTGCCCAGGAAACATTATTCAGCCACTTAAGCATCACCTCTTGAATGAACACATTCATGAACTCTTCACCCTAATTCACCTGCCCCCAGAAGGACTACCTGCACCCTTCTTTCTGCCCTACTGAACTCTGCAGGTACTTGTATCAGAGATCCTACAATATTTATTGCCTTCGTGTATTTATCCCTTTCTCCTCCTGCTAATTATAAGCAACCTGACTGTACGGACTATAATGTAATCAACTTTTGCTTCCAGATTCCGGTAAAATCCTCATTCAGGAGAAAAACACTGCACTGAGGAAAACAGACACGAGATCAAATACTTTTAACACGGTGCTCCTAATGCTTCATCTGATGAGTGACTATAAGCTAAATCTTCAAGGAGAAGCTACAGGAAATAAGACAAAGCCAGGATTGGACATTACAGACAGAGGAGAGAGCAAGGCATGCAGGCAAGAAACCATATGTACAGGGAGTAAGGTAATTCAGGATTCATGGTGACTTCAAACGTAGGCAGGAAAAAGTCATAATCAATGAGGAGAGAGAAGTAAAACAGAATGAGGTTATGGAGGGCACTGAATGAAGTGTAAGGGAATCTGGATTTATTGCATAAAGGTGGAAAGTCACTGAGAGATTTCTGTTTAAAAAGTGACAGGGGCACCTGGGTGGCTCAGTTGGTTAAGTTTCCAACTTCAGCTCAGGTCATGATCTCACAGTTCGTGGGTTCATGCCCCGCATTAGGCTCTGTGCTGACAGTTCAGAGCCTGGAGCCTGCTTCGGATTCTTTGTCTCGTTCTCTCTCTGCCCCTCCCCAGCTCACACTCTGTCTCTCAAAAATGAATATTAAAATTTTTTTTTAAAAAGTGACAAATGATAGTTATAGAAAATGGAGAAAAGGTACAAATAAGAAAAATCTGTAACCCCACCATATTGAGACAACCACTATTACTATTCTTTCATCTTTATATATTATGTAAACATGTATGTATGTGTATGTGGGCTGTGGTTTTCATGTTCTTTTGCCTCTGCTAATATTTATGAAGCATTTCTGAGGTACCAGACATCGTGTGAAATATACTACCCGCATTCTGCCACTATGCCATTTAATCCTCACAAAAATTCTTAGAGGTGGTTCCTACCATAATGCCATTTTCAAGAGGAAGACATAGTAAAGGGCAGGGGGTAAGTGCACAAGACCATATGTACCAGAGCTGAGGTTCAACGCCAAGTTTCCTTACCTCAAAGGTGATAATTATACTTCAGTTTCTCATATTTATTCTCACACATTTATTTTATAAGATAAGTGAATCACTTTATCCAATTTTCTCAGAAAACTCCCTTTGGGTTCTTGATTAGCACTGTAGTAAACTGAAAAAAAAAAAAAAAAACAAGCCTACAAAGCATCAACACTTTCCTACTGTCACCCCATACGGGGAGCACAGAAAACGCCCGGCATTTATTTCTTTTTGTAGTCTTGGTAAAGTTTGCAGTTTTCTTCCTCGTAGGTTTGTAAGTGTAGGAGGGTGGCATGTTCACATAGGTTCTTTGGACAGATTAATCTGGCAATAGTATTCTGAAGAAAGATGATTTGAGAAGACTGGAAGGCTAAAATACAAAGAGATATGACCACAGTCCAGGTGAGAGAGAGGAAAGCCAAGGACCACGGTAGTGATATTTGCGACTGAAGGAAGGGAATGGACTCAGAAACACGTAAGATAGAATTTAAAGGTCTTGGGGCACCTGGGTGGCTCAGTCAGTTAAGTGTCTGACTCTTGATCTCGGCTCAGGTCATGATCGGACAGTCTGTGGGTTCAAGCCCCGTGTCAGGCTCTGCACTAACAGCACAGCTTGAGATTCTCTCTCTCCTCTCTCTTTGCCCCTCCTCCCACACATGCTCCCTCTCTCAGAATGAATAAACAAACAAAGAAAAAAAATCGAAAGGGCTGGATGTGGAAAAAAAAGCAGCAGCAGGGTGGTGTGAGAAGAGAGAGGTCAGAGGGGAAACTGGATGGTGATGCCATTCGTTCAGAAAGAGAACACAGGAAGACATGTGTTTTGAGTGTGTGCCTACTGGACACAGGAGGATAAGGGGTTCAACCGTGGACATTAAATCACTGAGCACATTCTGAGTGCCGACTTTATGCCAGTGCCTGGCTGAGTCCTGGGGAGTCGGCAGTCAAGCCACTGAGGTCATCACAGGACAGGTGGAGTGGGGGTAACAGAGTGAAGGAGAAAGAAGGAAGTACAGAAGGGAAGGCATCCCAGTGGAAATGGCCTGGGGGCAGGGAGGTCTCTAGAGTCGAAGAACAGGCCAGAACCTCTAAACTGCAGGTGTGAATGGGAAAGCCCTGAGAAAACAAGGGCAAGAAGAGAAGTGGACTGAGGTTCGTACTCTAAGTAACACGAGCATTTTAAGCAGAGCAGAAGAAGCAGGAGACCAAGAAGGAACAGTCAGATGTAGGAAGAGGGCCAAGAGAGCCAGATCACAGAAGCCAAAAGGGGAGTGGAAGAAAATAACAACCCATCTTGAGATCATATTGCCCTTGGACTTCTCGGGAGGAATGACTTTTTTTTTTTTTTTTTTTTAATTCAAAGGTCACTCGGTCTATTTTAAAAATTAAACAAAATCACATAAAAAGTCCATGATGAGGGTAAGAATTTACATCTCCTGGCTGTGCCTCTTAGAGTTTTATCCACCAGCCATATGGAGTTGACGATTAATATTCAGTAGGAAGTGAATTTATAATCAGGTGCCTGCCATTCAAATGTGAAAAGAAATGTTTTCTGCTCAGTACACCCAATAATACATTAATATATCTCCAGTTTAAAATACATTTATGAATAATTTTATACATTTTATAAATGTCCTGGCAAGAATGATAATAGAACAATCTATTTTCACTGCTACATGAAACAAAAAAGAGGAATGAAAGGTTCAGTTAATCAAGGAATTTAATATGCTTTATAATAAATATCAAACAGTCATTACTTTGGCTATCCAGAGGGTGGCTGAGGTCAAAAGATGATTATAATAGCAAGAGTTTGTGCCCATATTTATTCTCTGTCAGTTGCTTATATTTGCATAAGAAGTTTCCTCTATTCATGAATTTTTTTAACCACATTAAAATGCTAGAAATCAAATTTGTTTTTCCTGATTTATATATGGGCAGTAATAATAAGATTTTGTAATGATTAACAGTAGTAACAAATAAATGGAAAACACTAGCCCTTCCAAAGGACCAGTGCAATGACAGACAGATATGAAAATAAATGACCTTTCTAAATGTGGTTTAGAAAGCCAGGAAAGCACCAGAATCTGAAATGATTACCGCGGCAGAGTTTGATGAAGCCAGGAAAGGCAAAATACTGTGGATTCTTCCTTTTTTGTCATCTTTCTCAACACTGTGCATGCATGTGCATGTGCACAAACCTACTGACAGCATCCTAATCAGAAGATGAGACGCAAGAACTTCCAGATTACAGTGGAGAGATTTGGGCCAGAGGGAGATGCCAGAGATGTTCATCCAGGAGGAAGTCATGGAGTCACAATTTCACTTCTTAACTATCACCCAGAACTGGGAGTCACCACTAGGAGAGACTATAATTCAATAAAACAAAAATGACTTTGGGGTGATTCTTTCTAAATTGAGGAGAATCCTACGGTTTCATGATGGTGGTGTCCGATGAGTAATGTCCATTTCAACCTTCTCCAGCAACACTTCTGCTTTTATTGGAGGAGAGAATTCCAAGGAAGAGAGAGAATGTGATAATGATGGCTAATCTTCTCTACGTTTTCAAAGGTGAACAACAGGAAGGGCTTCCAATACATCAAACACTCAAATGACCGGAATAATAAAAGCAGGAAAGAAAGGAGAGGAAAAAGGATTAAACAAATAAATGACACAAAGTAGATACTAGAAAATTAAGAAAACCGTGGTAAATAGGAGTAAAGTCTTATTGAGCTTGGTAATCTAGACACGCAAAAACTATGATCACTTAATTCATCAGTGTTTACAATGTAAGAGACACTACATATGGCATGTTTAAGTAACAAACTAGCTTATTCTCAATTACAAACTATGTTAGGGAATTAAAAATTTGATGACTCAAATCTTAATCAGCGTTATTTTAAAAAGTGATTATTTTATGGCATCGCATTCAGGTAAAAATACATAATTAAACAACAGAACCAGGAAACTTTGCTTTATGCATTCAAATATATTGAGTTTAGGGGTGTCTGGTTGACTCAGTAGGTTGGGCGTCTGATTTTTGATTGCACCTCAGGTCATAGTCTCACGGTTCGTGGGATGAGGCCCCCTTGACACAAGCTCTGTACTGGCAGCCTTGACCCTGCTTGGGATTCTCTCTCCCCTCTCTCTGCCCTTTCCTGTGCTTGTACTTTTTCTCTCTCTAAATAAATAAAAAATTAAGAAAAAAAAAAAAAAACAAATATGTTGAGTTTCTTTAAGAAGAACTTGGTCATAATGCATATTTCTACCTCACTTTCAACTGATGATAACTAGTTCTAATCTTCTGTATTTATGATTTTGGAAAATTTCCACAACTCATTTAATTCTAAGTAAACCTAATGAAAAAAGTTAAGTATCACCATTTTATGCTCCCTCCAAAGTGTGATAAACACTTAATTAGCCAAATTAAAAACGGAACAACAGGGGCACCCGTGTGGCTCAGTCGGTTCAATGTCCAACTCTTGATTTTGGCTCAGGCTACGATCTCTTGGTCATGGGATTGAGCCCACATCAGGCTCCATGTGGAGCCTCTCTCTCTCCCCCTCGGCCCCTCTCCAGCTCATGCTCCCTCTAATAAAACAAAAACAAATAATGCAAACTACACCGTACTAATGTTATTTCCCAAAAAGAAACTTGAAATGTGATGATAGAGTTGGTTCTATAACTACAAGCAGTTGTTGGTATCGACGATGCCTTCCACAAACTTGCCCAGTCCACTGCAGACCTGTCTGCTAGGACAGGGTACTGTACTGTGGTCAAGGGCATGGATGCTGGAGTCAGACAGCCTCAGTTCAATTCCCAGCTCAGCCACTTGCTAATCATATGACTTTGGCAAGTTACTTAGTCTTTCTGTGCCTCAGTTTCTTCAACTGTAAAAATGGGATCATAACAGTGCATACCAATCTAAGTTGTTGTGAGGAGCATATGAATGAATGTGAAGCACTTAGGAGAGCCCCGGCACACAGTACATGTTCAATAAGGCTTGGCTTAATATTATCTGATTATAACTCATCATCTGATTATCTGATATAACTATCAGATATCTGATATATTATCTGATTATAACTCATTATCTGATTATCATCATCATCCTCATTATTATAGCTGTCATCTATTTCGTGGGCTTTCCATTCAACAAATATCAATTCATGCCTGAGTGCTCAGGGCTAACCAATAATAATATAATACCATATTTCAGCATACCGTAATTAAAATTTAAGACCTACGCATGCTTTTGGTGAACTATAAAAAGACAATTACTAGCCCCAGGCTAGTGAGGGGTAGACACAGGACTGGACCAGGAAATTCCCACGTATGAGTGTTCTGACTCATGTTGATGCTCCCTCTCATGGTGACCCCTAATTTTAGCAGGCTTTTAGCAAACTACAACAGCTGCAAAAATAAGCCAATAAATAAATAACCCACCAAGGTAAATATTTCCCCATAGATGACGGTCAAAACAAAGAAGATATATTCAAAACATACAATTATGTAGTGTTGTGGCCTAGATTCCTTGGACGCCCATGACATTGGTGTGAAAACATGGCAGAAAAAAATCATCCTCACTGGGCCAAAGTCATGATCTAGCAGGTACTGCTTCCCCGGCAATAATCATCAACAATGTCCTCATCCTCCTCTCTCCCTTACTGACTCACTGTCAGGAGACGTGGACGAATGTGTTACAAATTTGGGTTTCCAGAATCCTGGAGTAACTTTTCCCTAGCTCTCCACATTATAATTCATAAGTCTTTCCCTACTGCCTTCTCCTTTCTGTACCATCCAGCACCTATTAATTTCCATGATCACTTATAAGATTGATGAGATATCTGGAATTATTACATGGAAATCTCTGAAAATCTTTTGCAAATACCTAAAGCATAAACCAAACGTTTCTAGCCTCACTGTCAGGGTTACTAATGTACAACTATGGAATGAGCAAGTTGGGGAGGGCTCTTGGATATAGTGTAGTCCAAACCTTTCATTTCACAGATAAAAGAACTAGGATATTGATGATCACTGATAACTAAAATAACAACTAACTTCGGGCACCTGGGTGGCTCGGTTGGATGTCTGACTTGGCTCAGGTCACAATCTAACAGCTCATGGGTTCAAGTCCCACGTCGGGCTCTGTGCTGACAGTTCAGAGCCTGGAGCCTGCTTTGGATTCTGTGTCTCCCTCCCTCTCTGCCTCTCTCCCACTCAGGCTCTGTCTTTTTCTCAAATATAAACAAACATTAAAAAAAAATTTTTTAATAACAATTGACTCAAAGTAATCTAATGCATTCATGTGGCTTGAAAATAACACCTTAATTATACATTTTCATGTTCTAATATAACAAAAGGTTAACCATTGAGGTTGTTAATGATATTGTTATATCTTCTAACTTACAATCATGAACAGACTTGGGATAATATTTAAGCTTTTTAAATCTTGAGCTTCTTCCATGGACCTCGATTTCACATTTCATTGTTATTAATGGCATCAACATGCCTTCCATAAATTAGCTCAAACAACGAATAATTTTATATATTTAAAGATTTCTGAATACTATTTGTTTCTTCTCTGCAACTAGAGCCGTGGCAGGAGGCTTGGAGGGAGATGAGAAGCAAGCTCTGGACTCCCACTGACTTCAAATGGGAATGCCCAGTAGGAATGAGCAGGAAGAGGATAATCTGTAAAACTAAACTTCTTTTCCTAAAATGTGCTCTGCTTTTAAAAGGATGAACATGTCACCTTACATTTACTAAATGGAAATCTTCCATGCTTATATGTTTAACACGATAAGTGAAAAGGAAATTCATAGGTAAGTAAATAATCTTATTTTTCAATTTTGTAGACTCAACTTCTATTTCTCATACATACATTTAGTTGGTGGAATCAGCCTACGAAGCCTACAAACATTTTATGGGGGTAGGGAGGGCCATGGTAATAAAGATGATTGTTTAAAATATATGTAGCAAGTCTACAAATGTGCAAACACTCAGAGGGATACAACCCCAGACCAATTTTAACCAGACAGTAGGTGTTATGTAAGGCCAGAGCTCATTCTGATTAGTTGGTGCCTGTATTGGCACCATATGGACTGTTAAAGATTTTTTTATGTCATTCTCGATATAAACCTGTGCCTATGTAATACTTATGCAATTAAATAAATGTGATGTTAAACAGGCCAAATTATAGAATGCTCACTACTTCCTGTAAGGATCTTAATTGAGGTTATGCCTCAATCTACAGAATGTCTACAGAACGCCTCTGGAATATCTCACTATCAATATAGTGAAGAATTTTTTTTTTTCACAGAACAAGGAAAAGCTATCATTTTAAAAAATAGACACAATAAGCCTTTAATAAAGCAGTATTAATTATGTCAGCACCTGCAGAGAGTATGCAAAAACAATACAGTGGTAACTTTTTTCCTAGAGGAAGCCTCAACGGAAAGACACCGAGGGGCGCCTGGGTGACTGATTTGGTTAAGCGTCCAGGATGCTTGCTCTCCCGCCGCCCCCCCCCCCCCCCCCACTCTGTAAAAAAAAAAAGGAAAAAAAGACAAAAAAGGCATTGATTCTCAAATGAGTCAAGAATTAAAGTTCCCTATTGTGTGACAGTTTCCACGAATCTCCAAAGTTACAGAGATTATAAAGATCTTATCCTTACTGTGACTTGCCTCTCAGAGCTGAAATTTATATTTACATTTAAATGTGTCAATGACCAAACCACTATATTTAAAACATAATGAAATGTAAAAAAAAACATTAAAAAAAATAAAATAAATGCTGATTTCCCCCCACCACCTCCTTATAGTTAACATTGAGATTCACATAAATGTGAGAATTGTTTTGACCTAATAGAAGGGTAAATTACCTACTGTGAAGGCTGTTCCCAACCTGTATCCAAGTATACCGCTTTATGTAATTATGTTCTAGCAACTCTAAGCTTGATGGACCTGGGTAACAAAACTCCTTCACAGCAGTGAAATGAGAATTTAATGAGAACACCGATTGTCAGCCAAATTTCAGCATGTGCCCCTAAGAAACAATGGAGAGATGTCATTTCTTATAAACTGCAGCTATTAAAAACAGTAGTTTAAAAAATTCCCTAGGCTTCAAAAAAACGATTAAGCGTCTTTGGAGATGCAGATATGTTTATGTTTAGAATTTTCTGACCACTTTCCTGTAATATCTGCTTAATAATTTCTTTAAAACCTTTACACCACCACCTGTTATAGTCAAGATAAATACAGGTCTCCAGGAGAGATTAGCTCAAAGCATTTCACATAACTTCAAAATTATGGAAAGAGAGGATGAATCACATCAGGCAGTTTGGTTGTTTAATCATAAATTACTGTTTTCTAACTGAAATTATTTTTTGTGCGATTGTCTACGTGCTCTGCCAGTTGATGTCAGCATTATTATCAGCTTCTTTATTTCAAGCAACCACTTATTGGAAATGAAAAGGCTGGGAAATGTCCTATGCGCTTCACCCCAAGTCAGGTCATGGAAAACGCTCTCAACGAACTGGGGCAGCCACTATGGGATACATAGGGAGGTTCCTCAAAGAATTAAAAACAGAATGATCCAGTAACTGCCCTACTTAGTATTCACCCAAAGAATATAAACATATTCATTTGAAAGGATATAATGCACCCTTATGTTTACTGCAGCATTATTTACAATAGCCAAACTATGGAAGCAGCCCAAGTGTCCACCAAAAGAAGAATGGATAAAGAAGATTTGGTAAATATACAATGGAATATTATTCAGTCATAAAAACGAATGAAATCTTGTCATTTACAACAACATGGATGGAGCTAGAGAGTATTATGCTAAGTGAAATAAGTCAGCCGGAAAGACAAAAACCATATTTCAGTCATAATGGAATTCAAGAAACAAAACAAAGGGAAAAAAAAACAAACCAAAAAACAGATTCTTAACTATCGAGAACAGAAGGTTACCAGAGGGGAGGTGCGTGAAGGGATGGGGGAAATAAAAGATAAAAGTACTCTTATCTTTTTTTTAATTTAAAATTTTTAACTTTTATTTATTTATTTTTTTTTTTTGAGAGAGAGAGAGAGAGAGAGAGAGAGAGAGACAGACAGACACAGCATGAGCAGGGGAGAGGCAGACAGAGGGAGACACAGAATCCCAAGCAGGCTCCTCGCTCTGAGCTGTCAGCACAGAGCCCAACGTGGGACTCAAACCCATGAGCCGTGAGATCATAACCTGAGCCGAAGTCAGACGCTTAACCAACTGAGCTACCCAGGAGCCCCAAGAGTACCCTTATCTTGATGAGCACTGAATAATATACAGAATTGTTGAATCACTTATATTTTATACCTGAAACTAATATAACACAGTATGTTAATTGCTAACTACACTTGAATTAAAATAAAATTAAATTGGAGTGCCTGGGTGGCTCAGTTGGTTAAGCGTCCAACTATTGATTTCGGCTCAGGTGATGATGATCTCATGGTTCATGAGTTCGAGTCCCACATTGGGCTCCAACCTGACAGTGCAGACCCTGTTTGGGATTCTGTCTCTCTCCCCCACCACTGCTCACACACACTCGCTCTCAAAATAAATAAATAAACTTAAAAAGAAAATGCTCTCAAACTGTACTTTTCAAGATCTCAGTATTCTTTATATTAAATAACAATTTTAAATAGCTTAAGTGGTGGTTGGGGGACTCTGAGCCATAGGCTGAACAAATAAAAGTTTAAAATATCAAATAATAAGCAATGACTACAGGAGAATGGACAAGAAAGAAGGAACAGATATTAATTTTGGTCCTAGAGAATAAGGATGACTTTTCCATCTTGTTAAGAGTTTGGAAGGCTAAATTTAAAACAGCACGCTTTACACAGCACAGTTGAACAAACTTCACCATACATGGTGAATAGGACTACAGCAACTTTAAAATATCACCATTAATTCGTGGAAACTCCTCTCCTTAGGTGGTAGAGGCTCATATCCCCTCCTCTTGAGTCCGGACAGGCCTACGACTGCTTCCTTCAATGGAGTACAATGGAAATGGTGCTTGTGACATCAAAGGCTAAGTCATTAAGAGACCATGCAGCTTCTGTGTTTGTTCCCTGGAATGCTCCTCTCTGAGCCCTGAATTGCCGTGGGTTACTCTCACTACCCTGAGGCCAGCATGCTGAAGAGGCTGCAAGTAGGCACTTGAATGAACAGCCCCAGCTGAGCTCAGCCTTCTAGACACCTCTACCTAGGTCAGAGAAACATGAGTGAAGCTTTTTTGGACCAGACCGCCTGCCAACTCAATGCTACTCAGCCAAGCCCTGGCTAAATCTTTGTGTAAAATCAAGAGATCTAATAAAATCATTGTTGCTTTAAGTCACTAAGCTTTAAGAGAGTTTGCTATGCAACACAGAGAATCACAGAATTTGAAAGGGACTTTCAAGATCTGCTGGTGAAACACTGGTTGCTTTGAGGAAACTATAATCCAAACTGGTTAAATATCCAAGGTCACTGGTTAGCAATCATGATAAAACTAGAACCCAGGTCTCCAGGCTCCCAGCTCTGTTCTTTCAAGAGTCCATCTTGGGTTTCATCACAAACCACCTCCACCTTTTTACTGTTATGTGTGAACTCAAAAAGTACCAGTCCATGTTCTTACAAGTTGTTTCTTCTACCTATTTTTTTAAATGTATTTATTTTTGAGAGAGAGAGAGAGAGAGAGAGAGAGAGAGAGAGAGACAGTGTAAGCAGGGGAGGGGGGAGGGAGGGAGACAGACAGACAGACAGAATGAATACCAAGCAGACTCCACACCATCAGCACAGAGCCCAATGTGGGGCTCGAATTCACGAAACCGTGATATCATGATCTGAGGTGGACGCTTAACCAACCGAGCCACCCAGATGCCCCTCTTCTACTTATTTTTAAAAGTTAAGGAGGGGCACCTGAGTGGCTCAGTTGGTTAAGCATCCCACTTTGGCTCAGGTCATGATCTCATGGTTCCTGCGTTCGAGCCCCACATCAGGCTCTGTGCTGATGGCTGAGAGCCTGCAGCCTGCTTCGGATTCTATGTCTCCCTCTCTCTGCCCTCCCGTGCTCATGCTCTGTCTCTCTCTCAAAAATGAATAAACATTAAAAAAAATAAAAGTTAAGGATAATTCTGACCTATTTTCTTTCTTATGCCTTTATCTTACTTAAACACTTTCCTTCAGTGGAACTGGGGAAGAATTACTGTTTGGAGAGGATGGAATAAAAGTTCTGACCAACATTTGCTGCAGTCATGTGGAAAACAGTGTTAACCTCAAACCCTATGCATAAGATTTCACCTCTTTGTTCTCTTTTCACATGAAATATCTTCAGGTAAACTTTGGTGTTACTTTCTCCAGTACTTACACAATCAATATTTTATCCCGGCTTCTTTAAAAAAAGTATGACCTTTTATTGGATCTAGTAACACGGTTCTTGAGTTTCATTTCTTTAGTTAGCTGAAATACTTATTAAAAGCAACACCGAGCTTCCCAAGCCTTTTGTGTGAACGTTTACAGGAAATGTTTCAGATGTCTGTTAGGCTCCATATGAACCTGAAATTGCAGATTAATGATCTGCTAGGTAAGAAGCTTTCTAGTTAAGTACCTTAGTCTTTTGGATACCGTGTTCATTAAACTGTTAATTAATAAATAAAAGATGACAATTCCAAAGATCAAGAAACAAGTTCTAGCAAACATTTAAAAATAAAAGTGGTTAAGATATAGGCATTCAGGCAACTAGCACGTTGTAAGTATCTAAAGGTCAGATGACCACAAACGCCTGAATGATTTGGAGAATTGTCAATGTCTAACATTTTCCACCAGAAGTGGCTTTACTCTAAATTTACATGAAATATTATCAAGATTTTTGAAAAAACAAGTTTATTACCTGATGGATGTCCTTTTCTTCCCTCAACAAAACTATACCTTTGATATCCTATCCTCCACACAAAAAAGAGACCCCTGAAACGCCTCACAATAGGAATGGCTTGTCCTGCCAATAAATTTGCCCTCAGAAAAAATTTATTTTTCAAATGCATGACTGTACTCCTGAGAACTGAAAGAGTTCTATTACATTACAAAGGATTTTCTGAATTTGGAAACCTTTTATACACTTGCAGAATATTTAATAAACCAAATTCAAAATGGCAGATTGTAATCCAAAGGAATAAACAGCTCAGAAGAACTGCTCAAAATGAAATGCTGATCACAACTTAAAAAATGGTATTTGTGAACATCTTATGAACAGGATACAAATTAAGCAAATTTACAATACAGTGTACTCTTTCCTATTATCAGATAATCACTTTTTAATCATGCATTTTTGTGATTCTGTTTCTCTGATATGTAAATTGCAGCTTCAGAAACTAAGTTATTGTATTTATGAAGCATTCAATGACCAGGGTGCCTGGATGGCTCAGTCGGTTAAGCATCTTTAAAGTGACTTTAGCTCAGGTCACTATCTTGGAGTTCAGGAGTTCAAGCCTCACGTTGGGCTCTGTGCTGACAGTTCGGAGCCTGGAGCCTGCCTCAGATTCTGTGTCTCCCTCTCTCCCTGCCTCTCCCCAACTTGTGCTCACTCTCGCTTGCTCGCTCCCTCTCTCAAAAATAAACAAAAACATTTAAAAAATTAAAAAAAAAAAAAGCATTCTAAGACCAGGACATTATAGCAGTTGGGATGACATCCTCTATCAGCCTACAATTCAAAATCTTTCAAAGCAATTTAACATCTACTCTATCATTTTGTTCTCACAAAAAGTCCTATGCGGTACCACTGATACATATTATTACGATTTTAGGACAACTTTTAGACAAGAAAGGTTAAGCTACATCACCAGACTACAACCCTGACTCAGGGTAACAGCTTCCAATTCTGCAGCAGACTCATCCCAAAAGAAGGAGGTATTATACATGGTGGTCTTATTTTTGGCTAAGGCTGGCCACATGGGCCCAAACCAAATGTCCTTGAATTGGAATAGCGTTCTAAGACTGAGTCAGTGGGACCATGTACTAGTTAGTGGCACAACGCTTTGTTTAAATGAGTTTTGCCAGAGTCTTCCTCCATATTCCTTCAGGTCAACTGACTCCCAAATTCTTGGTTTTGTTTTTTTCTAAAAAGTTTCATAATCGTGAAATACACTTGCTTTATCACCTCATGTATATTCCCTATAGACCACAAAGAAAATTCAGCTGTACTACTTGGTGGAAAGTTTCTAAACTGGGAAACAGAAGAGTGTAATAGCAAAAGTTCAGGGTGAATTAGCATTTCAGTTTCGTCATCCATAAAATAGATGTCCTGCCAGCTGTATGTAGTTGTATAAGAATCAAATAACACAAGTACCCTGTTAACTGTAAAGTACCACAGCCATACAAAATGAAGTTATTACCATTATATACACACGTCAGAAAAAAAGTAACTCTACAGTAGTATTTATCAAACTTTTTCCTTCCATTAACTCTAAGGAGTACTGTCATATCTACATCAGCCTTCTGCCTAGGAAAAATTAGTAGGATTTTCAAGTGGATGAAACAAAATTAATGGCAATGAGATTCTATAGATTATGAAGATTCATAATCCCCCAGTTTATTAATCAAATATTTACACTGCTCTTATCGTTCATGTTTGTACCCATGACTAGACTGTCTAGGAATCAGCTTAATGATTGAGCCAAAATTCCAATCCTGCCTTCACCATTTACTTGCTGTGTGACTATCGCAAGTTACCTACTTTTCCTGACCCTCAATTTTTATCATCCATAAAAAGGTTATTAGCACCTACTTAATTGCATTAACTATTAAACATGCGAATACAGATGACATATTTATAATTATACCTGGCATTTAATATAGGTTACTCTTTTTAGGCACCTTAAGTTTTTATCACTGATAGACATATAGCAGATGCCTAAATCCTGGGTTAATGGATTTCACTAGAAAGTAGAATAGAACTGGGATGCCAGTCAGTTGAGTGCAGGACTCTTGATTTTGGCTCAGGTCATGATCTCACAGGTAGTGAGATCTAGCCCCACGCTGGGCTCCTTGCTGGGTGTGGAGCACTTGAGGTTCTCTCTCCTCCTCCCTCTGTATCTCCCCTACTTGCATGCACACACATGCTCTCTAAAAAATAAATAAATAAAAAATAAATAACTTAAAAAGAAAAAAAAAACAGAAAGAATAGAACTGACCCATGTGAGGCCATCTGGTCTAGCCCCAGTTGAAGCAGCACTGTATCAAAGTCAGACCAATCACTGCCTTATCTATTTTTAAACATTCTTAGGAAAAAGTCTATATTTGGACTTCATCAAGTGTTTAACAATCTGTACCGCTAGGTTAATTATAAGAATGAATTCCCTAATTCCACTAGGATTCCCTCTCTACCCATTTCCACAGCTGGCCTCTCTACATTATAGTCTACAAGTCAACTTTCTTTTTCAAAGCCCAGCAACCTTGGTCCCATTAGTTTTTCCTAACAGCAATATTTATTTTGACTTGAATTCCCAAGTGTAGAAATATTTCAGGCACTATACTGACCCAGGTTAAAAAAATCCTGAAGAATTCAAAAAGGATTATACTGGAAAGTACAAGAAAACCAAAAACCACAAAGTAAACTTTCAATAGGTTTCAGTCGTGGCTCCAAAGAAGGTCTCTAATTCAACAATTCTAATCGGAACTATTTATTATAAAAAGTAAATATATTCATTTTTATTCATTCATATTATAAAATTATGAAAATTGAGCCCCAGTATAAACTGAATAAAGTCACCTGAGGAATAAAATCAATTAAAGACGTACTGTGTACTTACATTCAGACAGACTTGGAAATTCAGTGCTTTAAGCTAATTTCCCTCTTGATATTTTCAGACCTAATTCAGTAACACAAGTAATGCTTATTAGCAATATTAATGTACCATATGCCATCTCTGTCAACTTAATAATCTTCTTGGTTTTTTTGACTAAAATGTCAATCTAACTTCTGGAATCTTACCCAAGAGAATCCATGGAAAACTACTATGAATAGATTCATTCTATAGCCATAGTAATTAGCCATGGGGCCATTCATGAATGCCTGTAATTAAGTTCTTGTACATATTATAATAATGTTATTTGAAATCATGAGATTTGCATAGTTTGGCTAGTAGAAACAGCTACTATTCCCAGGCACTATTGTAAGCTCTTTAAGTGCATTATCTCATTTTATCTTTATAATGAGAACGAATGGCTGAGAGAGATTCAACAACTCATTTAAGGTTACCCAACCAGTACGTATCAGAGGAAAGATTTTAATTTTCTCATGCTAACATCAGAAACCCTTCCCAACAAGCCCTTTCTACTGCTTTGTATTAGTGAAATAATTGAAAAACATTTGTGGTAACAGAGTGACAGAGCAGATTTAGCCATAACTTTTCTAGAAGGAGCTGCCAACACCACCAATTTAATGAGAGAAGAGGACTCTAATGAGGGCCACCCAAAAAATCAGGTATCTTGTTTTTAAGACAGAACAACAGAATATATCTGATGTCTCCAATTTTTACATTAAGAAAAGCAAATATAAAACTATTAATTCTGAATATTAAATGCTGCATTTCAGTACAGTGAACTGACAGATACATCTCGCTGCCATTTTAGTTTTAGAAGGCAATAATACGAAAGTTCAAAAGAAGTGTGTACAGTCTCCTTTGTCATTGATGTGGCTAAAGTGACTTCTACAACACCTGCAACTCATGATCAGGATGGTGATGCAGGGATGGGCTTATAATCCCATGAGAGCTACTTGCTGAGATTTCTAGGGAAGAGGAGTTACCAGAACTCTTTCCTCCTTTGGATGACATGGTGAAAGGGAATTAACAGGTGGGAAACCACCGCTGCCACGTAGCGGCAAGTACAACAATGGAGCCAGTGGGAATCCCTGCCATGAAACCTGAGGGCAAAGCTGGGTCCTGCAGCTCAAAGTACCTCTGAACCTTTCAGTTATTACACTAATAAATTCCCTCATTATCAAGGCCATTCGACTTGGCTTTCTGTCCCCTGTGACCAAAGACTCCAAATTAAAAAAGCAACGCACACATCAAGAAACAGAAAAACATAACAACATTCTCTGTTCCTTTTCTAGTCTTCCCTCACTATCACCACCTCAGGAAATCCATTATAGTGCACACATTGTAAAGCAGGTGGTGGGCCTCAGGAATTGTCAGTGTGGTTGCTGAGGAGGACAGCACAGGAAAAGTCTTTCAGTTTCAAAGGCAGCAGCGTGGATTAACAATTTTACACCACTCTGCAGCTGACAAACCTTAGCTCATGAGATCTGTATCATAATTGTCCCAGTTTTGGCAGTTCAGTCCTTTTGGATCAAGGAACCCCTTAAGAATCTGAGGAGAGTGATGGATTCTCTTCACTAGAGACCTAGAAATACCCAAATAAATACAGTTCCCATACAGTCTGGGGACTGAAAAACTCTCCTGCCCCCAAGCCTACACATGAAGACCTACAGACCCCAAGTTAAGAACCCACATAGGACCAGTGCATGGGCTCTATGAGAAACAGATGTGGAGTGACCAGCGTCTTTCTGATTAGTTTCTCAAAAAGGTCATCCTCTATGTCTAAAGCTCCCACAAGTCCCTTCAAAGATGCTTCACAGATATTCGCCTCTAAAAAGTCTTTCATCTACTCACCTTCTAATGGTTATAATAAAAATAAGGCAGGAATCATGAAGAACATGAACAGAGAGTTTTACTATTCAAAAAATCAAATGTGATTTTATATTACTACTATATTTCCCTGTCCCATCAATTTTTAAGTTCCTCGGAAAGCTTTGCATAGCATTTATATTATACTATATAAAGTATCTGTAATTATTTCTATAAAACAAAGGACAAAGGGCTCTTGGTATAATCTCCCTTTATACACAATTCCTACGAGAACATGAGCTTTAAGTTATTTTCTCTGTACTGCACATTTCCAGTGGGTAACTTGCTACAAAGGAGAAGGCAATTGTACTATGTCCGAGTCTCTCCAATTTAATCAGCAGTAATTAATTATACTAAAAATTTATCTGTAAACATCTCTAATAAGACCTAAAAGCAGGTAAATTCAATCACGGCTTTAGATATCAGGAGCGAGATACGTAGAAAAATTAAATGCTTTAGTCCAGGTTGTCATGGCTAGACAAGACTGAGAAAGGGGTGGTTTTAGGTTTTTTTTTAATTTTTAAAGTTTATTTATTTTGAGAGAGGAGAGAGAGCATGTGTGCACATGCAAGAGAGAAAGGGGTGGAGAGAGCAGAGAGAGAGAATCCCAAGCAGGTTCTGTGCTGTCAGCACAGAGCCTCACACGGGGCTCAATCTCACCAACTTTGAGATCGTGACCTGAGCCGAGATCAAGAGTCAGATGCTTAACCGACTGAGACACCCAGGTGCCCTAGAAAGTGGTGGTTTTAAAAGTTCAGAATGCATGGCCAAGGTAACTCCTATGTGCAACAAATTCACTCAGACTTTAAAAAGCTACAAAGCAATTTATCACAATTATTTTATTATTTAAATTGTCCCTCACTCCTACTGGATAAATTAACATGGGACACAGAAGGCACAGGTAATGGACCTTCTACCTATTTTGTAAAATATTGATTCGTATATTTTTGATACACTAGTTGCAGATTAAAAGTCAGAAGTCATGGGGCACCTGGATGGCTCAGTTGGTTGAGTGTCTGACTTTGGCTCAGGTCATGATCTCATGATCTGTGGGTTGGAGCCCCACGTCGGGCTCTGTGCTAACAGCTCAGAGCCTGGAGTCTGCTTTGGATTCTGTGTCTCCCTCTCTCTCTGCCCCTCCCCCACTCATGCTCTGTCTGTCTCTCTCTCAAAAATAAGTAAACATTAAAAAAAACTAAAAGTCAGAAGTCGCAATCGACTTTTTTTTCATCTTTTAAAAAATTTTTTTAATGCTTATTTATTTCTGAGAGAGGGAGAGAGAGAAAGAGACAGAGTGTGAGCAGAGAAGGGGCAGAGAGAGGGAAACATATCTGAAGTAGGATCCATGCTCTGAGCTGTCAGCACAGAGCCTGACACAGGGCTCCAACTCACAAACTTCAAGATCATGACCTGAACCGAAGTCGGATGCTTAACTGACTGAGCCACCCAGGTGCCCCTACAATCAACTTTACTGAAAGACACATGAAACACTGTAACCTTACTTATTTTATAAAGTAAAATTTTCAGAAGGGAACTTTTCTGAATCCATTCTGAAGAGTTCATAAAGCTTAGTAAAACAAATGATAGTGGCATATGTTCGCTCTAGTTGCACAACAAGCCTACAGTTCACCTAAGCAGAGCATTTACCATTTTTTTTCCCCTTAAAATTTAAACCGGATATCTAGGTTCTATCACAACAAGGTTAGGGCTGTTTTGCCTGTGCAATCACTTAGAACTGATTTCCCTCTCTGAAGGATTACAAGATCTCTCTTCCCTTCGTATACAGTCTTTCATTTCCCAAGATGGGCTGGCCAGGTAAAATGAGAACTTTAGTTAAGATCTACAGTTTGGAGCCTGCCTGGGAGGAATGAAGCCTGACTCAAGGGCAGACCAAGGGCCTGGGAATAAACCCAGGGCAGGAGCCAGGAGGAAGGCCACCTGAGAGAGGATGTGGTAACCGAGAAATGTAGAGACAGGCAGGCTAGCTCAGGAACAACACCAGACTCAGGGAGAGAAGGAAAAAGGCAAGACTGGTGGTTCTCCTTGTGTGATTCCCTGCACATTTTCAAATATTGGAAATTCTGAATAGGGGCCTTTTTTTTTCTTTTTAAGTTGTGTCTGTACAAGATTGAGAAAATATCTATTTCCCATGCTGAATAACAGGGAGGGCTGGCTTACAGCCCTCCTAGCTGAGAGCTAGCTTTGCTCAGATACCCTGCTGCTCAACTAGGTCACTCCCCAACCTTGGGGAACTGCTTTTGAATAGAATTGTTTACTTGGAGGCACAGATTTCTACTATGCCCGGGAGGCGGTTCTCTCACATTCCAGTAAACACTTGATCTTTCTTATGTGTCAGGTTGAAGTGAAGTCTCCTATCTCTTACTGTAGGAAACTGTATCCCACTCTTACAGCCCCGCTTTCAGCAGCCATGGCAGCATAACTAAGTTAGTGGCATGAAAATAAACAGCACTTTGTTCACAATTTAGGGCCTAAGATTTAAGGTACCACTAGTATAGCAGCTAAAGAAGAAAACAGAAGTAGAGCTTGAGTCATTAAATCTGGGGATACAGGGACGCCTGGGTGGCTCAGTCAGTTAAGGATCTGACTTCATCTCAGGTCATGATCTTATGGTTTGTGAGTTCTAGCCCCGCGTCAGGCCCTCTACTGTCAGCACAGAGCCTGCTTTGGATCCTCTGGCCGCACCCCCTCTCTGCCTCTCCTCTCCCACACCCCACCACCCTCCCCACCCTCACCACTCAGGCTCTCTCTTTCTCAAAAATAATAAACAAAAAACACCTGGGGAGACAGGCAGGCCATTACCAGGGTCTGTACAAGCACGGGCAGGTAGCACTCCCCAGGGAGTGAGGAGGCCTTCACATCCAGGGAATGAAGGCAATTAGATGACACTGCTAAATAAGACAGGACCTGAAGAATAAAGAGACTGGGATCCTCAGCATGTTTCTGAGATAGGAGTTTGGGCAACTGGGAAAAAAAGACAGGCCAAATGATCAAAATGGAAAAACAAACACAAGGTTAGTGCTGGGCTGCTACTAAATGCTGAAGTTTAAGATCCTTCTTGCCTAGAGTCAGAACTGGTTGCAGAGACTGCTGTTTGGCTGAGCCAGGAGGTGGAAATCAAGGGGGTGGGGAGTGGGGTCTGTGAAGGCTGGAATCCAGGCAGAAAGCCTGCTTTAACCCAAGCCGTGAAGATGACTAACAGTGGAAACCAGGCCCAAGAAATCATGAGTCATCCTTAAGGGAAACGTCAGCGTCAATAACTTCTCTGGGAACTTGGAGCACATGTGCGCAAACAAATATTTGGAATCTAATATCTTGTACCAACATTGAACCACTCCCTCATTTTGGATAGGTCGCCGTTACTTTTCTATTCTCAGAGCTTTTCAGTTACCAACTGAGGCTAATAATATCTGTTTGGAATATTTTTACCAGTCAAAAACATAAGAGCTGACCTTTGGGAAAAACAAATGACTACACCTGAACTCCTTGCATGGAAGGAAAGCATCCACAAAGAGTCCACTTTGGAATGGTATCACACTCATCAGTAAAATCGTCAGTGGGCTAATGCTCAGAATGAATGTGCATTCTTGTTGCACAATCACAACACAGCAATTAAAATCTAAATTTCTATAAAATGAGATATGAGTTACTTTTCCTCACACATTCCTTTCCAACTTAAGAAAACATTTGCTCATTTCCTATCATGGGCAAGGCACTGTGTGAACTGCTAAAAGAATTATAAAAATAACTAAGACAAAAAAATACTTGACATTAAAGACAGAATTAAAAGGTTAAGAATCATTAGCCTGTTACCTATGAGAGATGTACTACCTCACAATTTAATTCAAAATGTTTTTCCAGATATTCTTATATGTAAAATATATTGGAGTATGACTGATACCCACAACATGAATGAATCTCCCAAAATAATAGAAGTCAGGCACACATTCTATAGGGTTTCATTACATGCATGTCAAGAACAGGCAAACCAATTTATTGTAGAAGTCATTCCGTGTTCACCTGGACTGGGGGAGGAAGGCAGGACTTGAAAGAGCAAAGGAAGTGTCCTCTATCTTGTTGTGGGTGGTGCTTATAAAAGTATGTCAAAAGTTAGCAAGCTGGACAGTTAACTATGCATTTTCCTGTCTGTAAAATATGCCTTTTAAATGTTAAAAAAAAAAAAATCACAGGACTAAACAAACATTAGTAAGAATGGAGGGCTCAGGTAAAAGCATGGCAAAGGGTTAATGGTAGTATCTCTTCTAGTTGATCCCCATGGCATTTATAAAGAAAATATTCCCAATTTGGAAGGAATGAGAGGCAATGGCTAAAACAGTTTAATAATGCAGTCACGGTGCCTGCTGGACTTCAGTCATGTATGAAAGATCCTAACACATAGAAGAAACAGGATTTTTAAATAGCAAATGAAAACAGCATTCACATCCATTTCTTTCTGCCCTAGCAACTGAAAACAAAACAAGTTTTCATTTGCATATTCCCTATTACTTACTCCATTACCAGGGTACTCTGGCTATTTACAGAGAAGGACTTGTAGAGGGTGATTCTCTGGTATTAGGATTTCTCAAGAGGAAAATCCCTGAGGGAGAACACCAGAATCCCTGAGGGAGAAAATCCCTGTGGGGCTTCCCCACCCTCACAGAAATTCTGATTCATGTCTCAGGGGCTTGGTTAGAACTCCCAGCCAAAGTCAGTCACTTTGAATGAGTCACATCCCTTAGCAAAGCAGGGCAGGATGGCTGGAGAACCAGTTCCTGGCTGAAAATCCAAGAAAGGTGTTCTTTGCTAGATCCCTGACCCATTCCAGTCAGGAGAGGAAAAGGTGGAGCACGGCGGGAGGGGGGGGGCGGGATGTGTACCTGCTCCTTGTTCCTCCTCCTCCTCTGTCAACACAGGGAAACTGCGCAGAATCGCTGCAGCCCAACCTCTCAGCCCCTTCTTTAACTTGAGAAAGGGAGAATAGCGTGCCAAATTGAGCTATAAAGGAAGAATTAAAGGAACTGGGAGTGACCTACTGGATTTTGTGGCTTTCCAACCCAGTGCTAATAGTTTGGCCAATGTACCAAGAATAAAGGGGCACAGGACCAAACAGCAACAAAGCTACTCGCTCGCTTTTTCAAGTGCACTAACAGCTGTAGAAATCAGTAATGAACAAAGCTTCCTCAGGGAGGACTGCCCCGGCACAGCACAAGTGGAGTTGTGAGCCTGAAAACATTTGTGGTGTTTTACACATTCATCTAATGTACATCTTGAGCCTTCTCATAGACCTACTTTCTGAAGATCCCAGTCTAAGGCCATGTTATTTTTAGAGTTATGAGAATAACAGCTGCACATGTCATCCCCCAGTGACGGCAACTGGCTTTGGAAACACCCAAGTCCTGTTCTCAGCTGTGCCATCCTGCTTGAGTCTCTTTTCACAATCTTTAAATATAATTTGCTGGTAATCTGTTGGCATGTTTGTCTTCCCTGCCAGTCAGCCTACTCATTGAGGGCAGAGGCCATTTCTGGCTTGTGTACTGCTGAACTCCTAGCACAGAGCACAATGCCTGGCATGTAGACGGTGCTGAATAGACATTAGGTAAATGAATGGATATTTCTGCATGCATTTTGGGGCTTTATTTTATCACTTACTAGAAAACAAGCTTCATTAAAGATGGAATTCTATCTAGTTCTGTACCCTCCAACCTTAAATAGTACATGACCCACAAGAGGTCTTCAGGAAATATTTTCTGAATTAATAAAGATTGTGAGAAGAGATCAATCTAGTGCTCTGAGTTAAATGAAATCTCTATGCACATGACTTTTTAAAAGAGCAATAGTCCTGATTTATGAAGACCACTAGTAGCAAATTCTGCAATCAGCCTTCAAAGGGATTTTTGTATGTGTGCCAAATAACTTAGCCAAGATTGTGATTGAACTCTTCAAAATAAGTATCCTGGAGTATGAAACAAGCCACTAGCCACAGTTTAGGCAACTGTAACTCTCAGGAAAACCATGATTACCCCATTGCTCAAAAGGCATTTGCTGTGTTGCTTGCCCTTAGAGTAGATGACAAGGCCTGTTAGAAATGTTTACATCTCCTCTGTGATTTGTAAGCTGCAATGTACTCATTATAGAAGTATGCACCCCACAGGTACTATATACTATTTAAATTTAAACAGATGAAAGAAATATGGGACAGTCTGGCAATCTTCTGGATGGAATATAGGTTGAAATCCATGGGCAATAAGAACTGCAATTCCAAGTGCAGTAACCAAAAGATGAAATTTTAACTTTAATTGGAAAGTCAATTCTATCAACACTTAACTATAAAGAAATTTTAACTCTGGTTGGGGATAAAAACAGCCTTCCTGGGGTGCCTGGGTGGCTCAGTTGGTTGAGCATCTGACTCTCAATTTCAGTTCAAGTCATGATCTCAAGGTGTAGGATGGAGCCCCACATCAGGCTCTGTACTGAGTGTGGATCCTGCTTGAGGTTCTCTCCCTCTCTCTCTCTCTCTCCCTCCCTCCACCCCTTTGCCTTTCCCCCTGCTCACACACTCATGCTCTCTCAAAAAACAAAACAAAACAAAACAAAACAAAAAAACAGGCTTCCTCCTTTCATCTTGCTTTGGTCTACCCAGATGAAATGGCATATCTAATTTTTTTAGGGCTGATGCTGCTGGAAGGGGTCTGACGGGGTTAAGTTCTGACAACTGGATATAGGCTGAATCATTCCCAAATCTCAAAAACACAAAAAGAAAAATGTTATTTCATATACCTATTTTGCAAATTAGGTAGGGATTATTTTATTTTATATCACTAAATTCAAAACAATTCAAACCATAAAGTTAATGATTTCTTTGTGTGCTCTTGTCTTCAGTTGTATCATTTTGCTCTGTATCATTTATATCTTAACAGTTTTTATTGACTTCAAATTTTCTAATAATACTTAATGAAGAAAAATTTTAGCCCTGTGGGCAAATTAGACATTTTAGAATTTCTCCATTTAAAATAACTGACCATTCAAGTGGTATTACATATTTTAAAACTACATATTTTATTAAAGGTTTATTTTATCAAAATTTCACATGCTCAATATCAAGAACACCATTCTTTAGACTGTAATACAAGATATTTTTAAAATCTTAAGTTTGCTAGATTAAGAAATGTTCTCATTTCTTTCACATTTTCTCTAGTGTAAAGACTATCAAAGTAGCATTTAAATTTCCATTATGAACCTTTATAGTATATTCTTTTACCTTTCTTACTAAAATTATATACATTCCAAGGGATGATACACTTACATTGTGACACTTATCTACTGGAAAATCTAACTTAAGTTACGCCAGTCATTTATACTGTATTTTCCCATTTTTGGTTGTTTTTTAATGACTCTATTGTTGGTCTACTATGTGCCAGGAACTGTCCCTTGTCCTTTCATATACAGTATATTAATATATTTAATATATTAAACCTTCTAACAATTCTATAATATAAGTATCATTCCCCCTTCTATATTATCTCTATGACATTTTTCTTTTTTTTTTTTTTTAATTTTTTTTTCAACGTTTATTTATTTTTGGGACAGAGAGAGACAGAGCATGAACGGGAGAGGGGCAGAGAGAGAGGGAGACACAGAATCGGAAACAGGCTCCAGGCTCTGAGCCATCAGCCCAGAGCCCGACGCGGGGCTCGAACTCACGGACCACGAGATCGTGACCTGGCTGAAGTCGGACGCTTAACCGACTGCGCCACCCAGGCGCCCCTCTATGACATTTTTCTGATCTGGAAACCAAGGATCCAAAGTTATAAACACCTGCCCAAGGATCAGTCTATATACAAAGGCCTACGTTTCCAATCTAGCACAGTCCTTCAATAATCAGTATGTTCCGGGGTGCCTGGGTAGTTCAGTCAGTTAAGCATCCGACTCTTGATTTCAGTTGAGGTCATAATCTCATGGTTTGTGAGCTCGAGCCGCACGTCAGGCTGTGTGTGGACAGTGTGGAGCCTGCTTGGGATTCGCTAGCTTGCTCTCTCTCTCTCCCCATCTCTCTGCCTCTCCCCTGCTCACGCTTTCTCTCTCAAAATAAACTTAAAAAAACCCTCAACAATACATTTATTATAAAAAATAAATATCTTTCATCAATTTAGTCATTCAGTAATAATTTACTGATCTCCTGGCATGTGCCCAACGCTGTGCTGCTAAATGAGGGGACAGTTCTCAACATGCTCACAGTTTAATGAAAAAGACAAAACAGGGGCACCTGGTGGCTCCGTCAATTAAGCGTCCAACTCTTGGTTTCAGCTCAGGTCATGATCTCGCAGTTTGTGAGTTCAAGCCGCGCATCAGGCCCTGAGCTGATAGCGTGACGTCTGCTTAGGATTCTCTGTCTCCCTCTCTGTGCCCCTCACCCACTTGCTCTCTCTCTCTCTCTCTCAAAATAAATAAGTAAATAAACATTAAAAAAAAAAGACAAATACAATGAGCTATATAAATGGAAGGTACAGCCTTGGGAGAAAGGTTAAAACCTCTAGTGGAAAACAAGAGAGGTAAACCTGGGTTGAGATACGCGTAAAAACAGCTACCCATAATATTGGCATCATTAGCATCTAATTATGGAGGCTTTCAGTGTGTCAAGTATCACAACCCTACAAAGTAAGATTTTTTTAATTGTGTCATTATTGACACAGTCACCCTAGAAGTCAGTTCTAACAGTAGCTCCACTGTGCAGAGGGGAACATTATGTTAATCACTCAAGGTCACACAGCTAGTGAATGACTGGGCTAGAATTTGAATCACCTCTGTGTAAAACTGAAGTGTAAACGGTAGGGGTCTTTATCTCTGCACAAGCCCATCTGTCCGATGGGAACACTGGGCCAGAGGTCGAACACAGGACTCTAAGGAGAAGGATGGTCAAATGAGGAGCAGGAAGAGGAGCCAATGGAAGATAAACAAAAAGGAACACAGGCCAGCAGAGAGGCCCATTTCTTCCTCACCATAGACAGCCATGGTATGAGATGCCAGTCCACACCCTCAACCAAAGTAAGGCAATCTATAACAGATAGATGGCAGAAGTAATCTTTCAACATAGGAAAGTCTCATCCTTTTCTTTTAAGCTCCAGTATAATTACCTCTAATCAAATTCAGGTTTTCACCTGTAAATCCAAAGGCATGAAAAGAGCACTTTTGGGGCACCTGGATGGCTCAATCAGTTAAGCTTCTGACTTAGGCTCAGGTCATGATCTCACAGTTCATGAATTCGAGCCCCATGTTGGGCTCTGTGCTGACAGTTCAGAGCCTGGAGCCTGCTTGGGATGCTGTGTTTCCCTCTCTCTCTGCCCCTCCCCCCTCCTCAAAATAAACATTAAAAAAAATTTTTTTTAATAAAAAAAGAAAAAAGCACTTTCACCTGACACCTAATACCTAGACTTATCCAGGGCTTTGAGGGGAGAGGGTGGCTCCCTCAGACAGGGAAACAAAGGGCCAGGTCTCTCCCCTTCCCCTTCAGACCCACATGGATGTAGCTTCCCAAGGCATCCCCAAAACCATCAGAGAGTGGGGTTTGGGTGTGCTGGAATAACAAGGTAGCTGAGAAGGTCCTCGCTCAGGACACAAAGTCATTTCCAATTCTAAAGACATTTAGAAAATGAGGGGCCAATACTGACTGCCTGCATATACAATGGTCAAGAACTGGGGTGAGGGCAATGGGAAGGATGTAGAGTCAAAAAAATTTTTTAAATATTTATTTTGAGATTGAGATGGAGGGGAGAAAGAGAATGAGCAGGGGAGAGGCAGAGAGAATCCCAAGCAGGCTCCACACTGTCAGTGCAGAACCCAACATGAGGCTCAATCCCACAAACTGTGAGATCATGACCTTAGCCAAAATCAAGAGTCAGATGCTCAATCTACTGAGCCACCCAGGAGCCCCATGTCAAATGGGCTTTTAATATAAAGTCAACAAACATGCCCACCATGTGCCACATGACTGCCCTCCCTTCACTGAATGGAGAACATCTCTGAATGATCTTCCATGTTTCCACATCTCAGTAGTAGTACCAGAGTCATGGAGAACCCTGACCACTGAGAATCTCATCATTGATCTTCCTCTCCTCTGTTCTACAATATTCAATTGGTAATAAAAGCTATTTACTTCCTACTTAAATGTCTCCTTCCTCACTTACAGCACATACAATTATCTGGTGACACACAGGAGCACACATACGTGGGCTAGAACTGCCTGACAGCAGTTAGAGAACAGGATAAGCCACAGGTACTCCCGATGGAAAAACAATTCCTAAATTTATGAAGCATTTACTGGGAGCCTACTAAGTGTCAGCCCTCAGGATTTTTTGCTAGGATTCCCTGAGAGAATTTGGAGGACACTGTCCATCTGTCTGAAGATCTGTGAGAGGAAAAAACACACACAATAACTATCTCTTTGCAGAACCCACATGCTATTCTTCAACTCCTTTATCTTTAAACACATGTGCCTGCAGCACAGCCACTGTCATGATCATCCTTAACCTGACACTTAGTGGGCATTTTCTGCACGCATAATGTGACACAAGCAACACAGAACAGACAGCAATGTTTATGAGGAAAGGACTTAGAGATCTCTGAGGTTAAGGGTAGCCATTTCTTACACTGGAATTAAAATAAAATAAGATTATCTTTTTTAAAAAAATTAAGGGGCGCCTGGGTGGCGCAGTCGGTTAAGCGTCCGACTTCAGCCAGGTCACGATCTCGCGATCCGTGAGTTCGAGCCCCGCGTCAGGCTCTGGGCTGATGGCTCAGAGCCTGGAGCCTGTTTCCGATTCTGTGTCTCCCTCTCTCTCTGCCCCTCCGCCGTTCATGCTCTGTCTCTCTCTGTCCCAAAAATAAATAAACGTTGAAAAAAAAAAATTAAAAAAAAAAAAAAAA
>NW_024412407.1:9248162-9248699 GCF_014898765.1 Herpailurus yagouaroundi
AATAAATAAACGTTGAAAAAAAAAATTAAAAAAAAAAAATTAAAACAGTAGCCATTTCCATGACTGCTTTTAAATATATGAATTCATTATGATGGTGACACTGTAAGTGCCACTCATGGAGTGTGACTGGAAATACCTAGCACTGTACATATACCTTGCATCCTTCTAGCAACCCCATGGGGCTGAAGAAACAGGCTCAGAAAAGCCAAGAAACTTGCCTCAGGTTGGCAAAGCCAACCACAAATTCAGGTCTTCTGACTGCCAGCCCTTCCTTTCCCACTCCGCATTTCTCTTCTCATCTCCCAACTCTGCTTCAACACTGCTTTCACAAACTCTCCCTCCCCCTGCCCTCCTCTTCAGGGATTCACTTTCCACCCTTTCTCTTTAAAATCTCTTACTTTTCCTAGGTAGCATCTACCGTCAGTCAATTTATGCTAGTTCTTCATTATTTGTATCACTTAGAAACAATAGTCGGTCTTGTTTGTTGATTTTTCTTTTATTACTAAGAGGATCGGCGGGGGGGGGGGGGGGGGGGGG
>NW_024412407.1:9248799-9282553 GCF_014898765.1 Herpailurus yagouaroundi
GGCTTGGTCAGTTAAGCCTCCGACTTTGGCTTGGGTCATGATCTTATAGTTCCTGAGTTCAAGCTCCGCATCAGGCTCTGTGCTGCCAGCTCAGAGCCTGGAGTCTGCTTCAGATTCTGTAGCTCCCTCTCTCTCTGCCCCTTCCCCCACTCACACTCTATCTCTCCCTCTCTCAAAGATAAGTAAACATTAAAAAAATCTTTCTTAAAAGAGGACCTTTTACACAAATTAAGCATCTAAGACTTGTTTATTTAATAAGTAACAGTAGGAAGAAATAAAATGATACAAATGAAAAAAATTATTGTATAATATACCTATTATATATAAACTTGTAAAATAATGTTAAAGGTCTGAGTTCTATATGTCAGAAGGGTGTATAATTCTTGTTTAGAATTTAGTTTTCTTAAAATCTAAACACAAATCAGAGGAAAAAAAACATACTTAAGGTTGTGTCTATATAATGCCACAAGAAAAATTTAGCCATCATTTTGTCTGTGCCAAGCCAAAGATTATTTTTCAAATATCTAGATAGAATGTCTGGAGAAATTGTGATAAATTCAATTATACAAATACAATCTCAGTTTATATAAAACAAGCTTTATAAACAGGCCTATAATTTGCATAATTGTACTTTGCAAAAGAACATCTATTTGCACGCCTGACCAATGGCTAACGTTCTGCCAAGGTTAAAATTAAAATTATAAAAAAGATAATTTTAAAGATCCGTATCCTTTTCCTTCCAATTTCAACTATTTGTATTTTTAAATAATGTGGGAAACAGTAGAGTTTCAATGTCCTAGATTACAAGCTTTAAATATAAAACAACATCTGGGTTTCACCAAAGAATAGATTTTCTTTCATTCGGATTTTTACCTACTGAATAGTAACTGCCTGCAGCTAGCTCTCCCAGTCAGCATTTGGACCCGTAGCCAGCGCAGTAGTAAAGACCATGGCAGAGAAAGTTGCCTATCAACCCTTCGACTAGTCTCCTATGCAAACGTTCCATCCTCAGATACTGAGGAGTATCTGAATTGCTCTTTGGTACACATCCACAATATGCTATTGTTGACATTTGCATCCAGTATTTCTTCGATAGGCTACTTCTTGGGATGGAGTCTAATTAATTTTAGCTGCAGTATTATAAAGCAAGGCAAAACTAAAGGAAGAGCAGTAATAATGATAACAACTTGAGAGAATCACTTGATTGCATGACATTTTCACAATCTCTGTCTTTACATGAGTTACCAGTCAAGAAGTACATTTCCTTGGTTGAAAGTAATTGGAAATGATGTTTTTCTGTTCTAAAACTGGTGATTTTTCCAGACTCAGGCCTGTATCAAAAAGCGGATCAATGTATCAAAAGCGGATCAAGCTGGGGCGCCCAGGTGGTTCAAAGGGCTGAGTGGCTCACATAAGAGCTCTGCTCAGGTCATGAACCAGGGTTCATGAGTTGGGGCCCACCATCAGGATCTGCGCTCACAGCATGGAGCCTGCTTTGGATCCTCTGTCTCCCTCTCTCTGCCCCTCCCCTGCACTCTTTCTCTCTCAAAGATGAATAAATGCTAAAGAAAAAAAAAAAGCAGATCAAGCTTTAATCTACAGCATACAAAGCTTCCATTAAAACCTTAAAACCAGTCCCTTAGCAAATGTTTGTTGAGTATCTACTATGTGAAAATCATTATGATATGCAGGCTATGAAGTACAAAGGTGAGTAAGATAGCACTTCTCCCTCTAAGACTATATAAGCTTTACCTTCAGATGTATGATTGAATCAGCTAGAATACAAAACACAAAACTGATAAGCACCGATAACAGAAGAAAACCTCAATTATTAGCTGGAGTAGAAACTTGTATTAAAATGTAATCATTTTAATCTAAACTGCTACAAACACCCTTTGAAAGTTTAAGACCAACTTTTAACTTCAAGCTAGATTGTGAGATTCTTAATAATGTATTATAATCTCCCTTCAAGAATGTCAGAGTTTAAATAGTATCTGACAGAAACCTTCACAGGAGCTTTTGGTCTACATTTACTGGTTTCCAAAAGGAAAACACACACACACACACACACACACACACACACACACGGCAATCAACATAAGTGACTATTGAAACTACTGGATAAAAAAGAAAGGAATGTCATGTGGAACTTTTTTAGAGCTGTGTTTGTGTCAGGTTTAAAGAACAATGGGAATTATAAAAGGAGACGAGAAACCTTTTGGAAAGCAATTCTTGGACTTGAAAGTTAGAACACATAAGATAAATTGTGACTAAGGACTTGAAACTGAAAGTAACAGGTTTATAAAACAAAAAAAAAAAAAGGACAAAACTATACTCAAAGAAAAAAGTGTAAGGATAGTTTGTTTTGTTTGTTAACTATCATTCTCCTGGTAGAAAATATAATATATATCTATGATCCCCTTGCCACAGCAAATAAGGCAAAGGTAGCACCAAAGCTTACTTTCTAAGAAATCACATTTAAGAATGCTGGAGCCACGCTGTCCTAGCCCCAGCCCCTTATCTCTTTCTCATCCCTCCCAGGGCTGGTATCTGGAGTCCCTGCAGCAAGAATCTCCTTGGTACTACCACTACCCGGGTACACATCTTGATTACAGCATTAATCACAGACTTACTGCAATTATCTATACATGTCTCTGCCTCCTTCTGAGATAGTGAGGTATTGGTGGGTCAAGGACCCAGGAACCTGGCAGAGTAGGTACAATCAACATTGTTATAACAGATAGTAGGGAATCTCAAAGTGCCATGGAAGGGAATTCTACTAGGGCCATAAAACCACTCAGCAGAATGTTAATCAAATTATTTAAAAAGAGCAATTCACTTGAATCTTTCAATAATGCTTGGCTTGGCTTCTACTCAATAGCAAGCACCATTCTAGGCATGAGGGACATAGCTTGGAACACAAAACACACAAGACACCTGCCTTCAGGGAGCTTATGATATGTTAGAGGCAGGTGAGGAAGAGAAATTGTTTTTTAATTATAGCAATGAATGTCTATAACGTTTGGGATATTTTGCATGATCTCTAGAAGGCTCAGATGACCTAGTTCCAATGCAAGAAATTTACACTCTAGTTGTGCAGATAAAGATAATGAACAACAAAGACAAAATACAGAGTGCTGATTGTGTAGCACAGAAAAAGAAGGGGTGTGACAATTCATTAGTGGGCACTTTAGACAACGAAGATCAGTAACAGTTTTCTGGGTTTTGTGACAGGCTCCTCCTGAAAAACAGAGGAGGTAAGTCTGGTATTACCAAAGAAAGGAATTGGTCTGAGCCAAAGCAGAGGGGAAAAGTATTAAGACTTGCTGGAACAATAGAAGTTCCCCCCTGCACACCTGCTACCACTTTCTAACTAATCACTCAACTGAAGTCTAAGAGTCACGCTGTTTCTGGAAGCCATGGGTCTGATGCCTCAGAGATGTCACCTCTTTCCTAAACTCTCAGACCACTCCCCTCTATTCCCATGGCCGCTACAGGCATTTGCAAACCCGACTGCTAGAAAGACTTACTTCTACAATGTCCCCTCTCCAATCCCATTTTCCAACATGCTGCCAGGGAGATCTTTTCCTAAAGGCAAATTTGATCCCAGCACTCCTTTCCTTAAAATCTTTCAGTAGCTCCAAATCCTAAATCCTTAAAACATACAGAGGCTTCTTCATGGTGTGGCCCCTGCCTGCCTCCCTAGCCTTGTAGTGGCTGCCTTCCACCACAGGGAACTACGTGGAAATCCAGACTCTCCTTCTGCTATGCCACTGCACCCGCCTGGTCCTTCAGTACCCAGCCCAGCAATCTCTTCTGTGAAAATGTCTCCCATTATCCTCCCACAGGTGTGTTCATACCTCAGTAATAGCACTTACTGCAAGTGGCTGGTTCCATCGAACCTACGTCTCCACAGCCAAGGGGTGCAACACTTATTTTTAGTTTCCCAACACCCAGCCCAGCACCTAATCCTGGACCTGGCACAGAAAGTTTTCTCAGTTAATACTGATTAAGCAAAACTGAGGCTAGGACCACATTTGTAGGTGATTAAACAAACTTTATAGTGAAGGGATAGAAATCATGAAGAAGTCTCTGTAAAAATGCAAAAGCGAAAAGGGAGCCAATAAGGACACTTGAGAGACACAGCTGGACCATCATCACTCGGAGGTAATGGGCTTCTTCTTACAACTCCCCAAATCAATGACGTGACCATCAGCTGTGGGGATCAGAGAGTTAAACTCTATCATAAACAGACTGGGATCCCAAAGCAACCAGCCAAGCATCTAAACAAAATCTTTTTGCCTGAACTACATGACTTATTCCTGAGAAAACTTTTTCTCTCTAAGCGAAGTCTGAACCATGGAAATGCAAAAAAACAAAACAACCACACACATACGCAAAATAAAACAGCACACAAAATATCTACATGTTGGCCGTAAAAGAGTTTTCTGTCACTTTCTACACGAACAGGAAGAAATGTTGCATTCTACTCACTGATTAAAGGCCGGGAGGAGGGAGAAAGGCAGCCAGGAATGCTCTTCTGCACACCGAGTGCACAAAACCTGCCTTGCCATGTGATCTCCACCAGCATGAGTGAAATAAGGGCTAAAAGTCACATATTTCCTGCCACCAGTGCCCAGGGATCACAACTGCATTCGGTTGCTGGAGCTGATTTAGAAAATAAGTGGTCTTTTGAAAAAATGCTCTTATACCAACAGGCTGCCTCATTCACAAACCTCTGGGACCAATTTCTGGTGGCAATGAGTTAAGCAAATATGGAAAAGACGCTCATAGTAACATTTACCACCTTTGACTCTTTAGACAGGTTCATGTCAAACAAAGAGGTAATCCTTACACTTAAAGCACTGAATAGCGCTTAAAGGTAAAGGTAAGCAGAAACCCACTGGGGGGGGGGGGGGGGAGCCCAAAGTCCCAGTCTACTACAGGAACACTTCCATATATGTATGTAAAACATTCATATGATATAACCAGGGACCACATCTAGTTTAAAAAGATTCTCTTTTCATCCTTTGTAAATTAGCCGATGATAAATGTTTTACTCAGGAACTATATCAAAAGTAACTCTATTGTTCTGAATTATAAAGTTAATATTGATAGAGGGATTACGTAGAAATCTTCAGTACCTGAGTGGATTTTAAATTATACAACTATCAGTAATGACAATCAAGTACTAGGAGAAAGATGTCAACAGCTTAACCATAGTTCTGCATATGAAACTAGGGGCACAAGTTAAAATTATAATCATCATTTCACCACGACCTCCTCTAAGTTGAAAATTACAATTATTTTGTAAAAGGCTATATACCATCAGCGTACTTCTAACCTTTAAAAAAAAAAGACTTACCTATTTTACAATGTCATAAACTTTCTATTGACATGGTAAACATTTCCACTTGATATAAAATCACTGCAATCCACATTGAGTTTGTATAACAAAAATTGTGGAGACCTACTTAAATGATATCTGTTGCCTAACATAATGTTGAACTGACCCCTACACACAGTAAAGTAATAATATCAGTAGCCCACAGAGGGAGGGGTGATAGAGGGATAGAGATACTTAACTTTCTAAATATTTTTTTTTAATTTTTTATGTTTATTATTTATTTTTGAGAGAGAAAGACAAAGCACAAGCAGGGGAGGGGCAGAGAGAGAAGGAGACACAGAATCTGAAGCAGGCTCCAGGCTCCTGAGCTGTCAGCACAGAGCCCGACGCAGGGCTCGAGCTCACGAACCACGAGATGAACCTAAGCTGAAGTCAGATGCAGGCACCCCGAGATATTTAACTTTTTAAAACATATTTACTGGTTGACTTGATAGAACCAGCATAAATTACATCTGTAATTAAAAAAATAAGGGACACCTGGGTGGCTCCATCGGTTAAGCCTCCGACTTCGGCTCAGGTCATGATCTCGCGGTCCGTGAGTTCAAGCCCCGCGTCTGGCTCTGTGCTGAATGCTCAGAGCCTGGAGCCTGTTTCAGATTCTGTGTCTCCCTCTCTCTCTGACCCTCCCCTGTTCATGCTCTGTCTCTCTCTGTCTCAAAAATAAATAAACGTTAAAAAAAATTTTTTTTAAATAAAAAATAAAAAGAACCAGCACACCTGGTTGGCTCAGTTGGTTCAGCAATGGACTCTTGATTTTTGGCTTAGGTCGTGATCTCATGGTTCCTGGGATCAAGCCCTGAGTTGAATGCTGTGCTGACAGTGTGGGGCCTGCTTGGGATTCTCTGTCTCCCTCTCTGACCCTCCCCTGGTCATGTGCGTGTGCTCGCTCTCTCAAGTAAATAAACTTAAATAAATAAAAATAACCTATTGCCACACACTTAAGATAAATTTTATGATGCCTCATCTGGTAAACACAGACTAGACCAAAGTCGTTTTTTCTAAACTGAGATCTGTTGATGGCACAGTGGAACAAACAAAGGTCAGAGTCTCTTATTTCAGTTACCATTTGGGTTTTTACCCTATTTATTCACAATACTCAGTATAAACAGTGATGATACCTCACCATAACAGGCAAGAGTATTTTCCTATGAAATGGACTGTGCTAGTTTACTGTAACTTTTTACAGTCTGCTCCTATGATTTACCAGTAAAGTCTGTTAAATAGTAGCATTATATATTATCTGACTGCTGGTGACCAGGTGGAAAGGGGATTAATCCACATAGGTCTTGCAAGTCAGAAAACCTGGTTTTGAATCTTTACTAGCTATGTGAAAAGCTAGGCAGATCAACCTGTGAGCTTCAGCTTTCTAATAAAAAAAAACACTACTTGCTCCCTCCATCTAATAAATTGTTCTCAAATGAGAACAATTATACTAAATCGTGGAGCATAAGCTCCTCTATTCAATTTGTTCCTCATCAACAAGGAAATTACCATGTTCTCTTGATTTAGGTGAATAATACCTATAATAGCCAAAATATGAAAACAACTGTCCATCTATAGACGAATGGATAAAGATGTGTTTGTGTGTGTGTGTATAATAACCACAACCAGCACCCTCCTCAACCTCCTCACCCTCGCATGTGGGCAACGGAATATTATTCAACCATGAGAAAGAAGGAAATCCTGCCATTTGGGACAACATGGATGGAACTTGAGGGCATTATGCTAAGTGAAATAAGTCTCACAAAGACAAATACTTATAGGTGAAATTGAATGGTGGAGGGGAGAAGATGTTGGTCAAAAGGCACAAACTTCCAGCCATAAGACAAGTCCTGGGGATGAAAGGTACAGCACAGTGGTTATAATTAATACTGTATCATGTAGTTGAAAGTTGCTAAGAGAGTGGACCTTAAATGTTGTCACCACAAAAAGGAAACAGTTACTTGTGAGTTGATGGAGGTATTGGTTAAAGCCATAGTGGTAATCATTTTGCAACATGTAACCGTATCAACTCAACGTGTTGTACACTTTAAACTTGCAAAATATTCTATGTAAACTGTAGCTCAATACAGCTGGAAAAAAAATAAAATGATAAAAAAATAAAATGATGAAGAAAAACCACACCTAGCTCCTAGAATTAAGTTACTTCTAAAGTTGTTATTAGTGAAGAATAGGACTTCAGGATCTGAGCAGGAACTGTTTCGCTTTAAACTGATTTGGCGTGCAGGAAACAGACTCGGAGTCGCTGAACAGACCAGCACGGTAATTTAATTGCCAGTCTTCTGGAGAGACCCAATATGTCATCATTCCCTGACAGTGATGTTCTCCCTGCTCCTCCAATTGTTTTCCCCTTCCCCACCTCCTCCAATCCCTTTTGTTTGTTGCTGTAGTTATTTCACTCTTAAACAGCTCTCCCTTCGTTCCGTCTACAACTTCTAAACATTTTTAACTCAAACTAGAAATGATACACCCCAGGCTTGCCCCACCCAACCACTCCCCACCCCGCCAAGCGCCAGGGCCCTCTGGACTTGCAGGAAATGTTCAGAGATCCCCCCCAGCCCCACCCCGGACAAGGGCTTCTTCCTCCAATCACTTCCCCCGCGGGCTCTGCGGCTGAAAAAAGGATCCCGGGTTGCCACCCGCGGCCACAAATCAGTTACCGAGGCGCCCCACCCTCCCTCCAGAGCGGCTCCTTGCTTTCACTTTAAAGCGGATGCAGGTGGGTCACACCCCTGCTCTCTGAACGGGGCCGGGTCCCCAGTGCAGATTCCAGGCGAAGGAAATCACCCAAAAGTTGCCGCTTCAGAGTCCACAGACTTCCCCGTATCCAGCACGAGTGGTTAGGCGCTGCGTCCGCGGCCCGCCCAGATCCTGCGGTCGGGGGCCCGTGCGCACCCCGCGCCTCCCCGGCCTCCACCCGGCGCCGGCCCGCTGAGAGCCGAACGGCGAAGCGGCCGCACTGCGGCCCCAGGACGGCGGTGCGGGCTCCCACCTCCCCGGCGCCCGCGGGTCCCCGCTAGCCGCCCGCGCGCAGTCCCCAACTTCTTCCGGCCCCGGCCCACGCCGGAGAACCCCCCGCTCACCGATATCCCCGTCGTCGTCGTCCTCCTCCTCCTGATCCATTTCTAGCAGAACGTCCCTGGTCATCATTTGCATGGCTCCCCCAGAAGGCGGTTCCGAACTTGGCGCGAAGTTGGGGGCCCCCGGGCTCCGGAACGCCGCGGCTCTGGCGGGGCCCTGCGTCCCGGCGAGGACCGCGGGGTGCTTCTGGCTCCCGGCTCAGGGCCCGCAGTGCCCAGCCCGCGCTCCTGGAAGCCAGCCGAGACGGCCGCCGACCCGAGCCCTGCGCCCCAGACGAACCACTCGCCAGCCGAGCGGGGCCCGGCCACTGAGCATGCCCAGTGAGAGAGCCCGGGCTCGCTGCGGAATGATTAAACTTCCCCAGGGTTTATTGGGCTCTCAGAAGGAAGTCGGGACGCGAAAAGGAGTAGTCGGCGCTCGCGTTCTGCCCGCGAGTGACCTCGGGGAAGGGCGGAGGGGGGAGAGCACACGAGGGTGGGAGTGGACAGGGTTCCCCGAATTCTGCTCTAAGGTCATATATGGACACATACTGGGGCTTGCTTTCTTTGACGTGTGTTACTGCCTCTGCAGTAAACGCCACCACGTCTCAGGTGAAGAACCCTGAAGACGAGCACGCCAGAACGGGGTTAAAGGCTCCGTGGAGCCAATGGAGGATCTTCAAGCATCAATTACTCTGCTTCCAAAGTGAGGGAACGTGTATTCCACGGGGGGCAAGGGAGAGGGAGATTATACAGGAAAGAGGCAAACTCGTAGAGAATAAGCAACAGAAGAAAAAAGAGTGAGAGAGAGCGATCTAAAGAAGCGTGTTCACAAAAGGCAGGAAGATTTCCGCATAAAGAGAGGTAGGAATCGAGAAAAGCGCCCCCTACCCCCGCCCGCGGGAGCACACGCAGGGAGTGGTCGCAAGAGGATCATCCTGCAGCCCGTTTGGACCATGAAAGCTCAGTCCTCCGTATCAAAAATGCAAACGAGGCCAAAGAACTCGACAATGGTTAGGTGCCCACACCCCCGCGGGGGGGGGGGGGGGGGGGGGGAGGGAACTATAATAACCAGAGGAAACAAAGAAAGTACTAAAGTAAAATTGAGGCAGAGTGGAAGAATGTATTCCCGGAGACCAAAGGAAGCAATAAGACAAATACAAAGGGATTTCTACTTTTAAGACACACGGGGGTACTTTGAACTGCAGGTTTCTGGGATTGTGAGTCTGCAGAACTGTTTTCAAAGAAGCTAACGAATTCAGATGGGTCCATTTTGACTTGTCAAAAGGGCTAGAAGTTATATTTGAGATCCTTGTTGCATTCATTGTCTAACACTTCCCATAGAAACTTGTTATATTTTTTCCACTAATGTAGCAGAATTATTATGATTATTATGATAAGTCTACTGTGCATCATATGCTCGCATACACTTATTTTTTGAGTTTCTGTATGAAAGAAATAAAGCATTGAGAGCAATCATAAGTGGAGAACAGCCATGAATATGCACCATAAGGCATGTGGAAATTACTTTTAAGAAAATATCCAGTATCTGAAGGGGGGAGGGCTGGGAGAATAAAGAAGAAAAAAAGAACGAGAAGGAGGAAAAAAAGAATGTTTTCTCTTAGTCAACTCTCTCCCCAAAGCTTTATGGGACCTACTAAAGTAGAAATTCCCAACACATTTTAGTGACATGATAAGTTATTATCACAATTTCCATTTAACAAATGTGTACATAGTGCTTTTTATGTGCCAGCCATAGTTTTTTTTAATGTTTTATATTCATGCATTTAATCCTTATAACAACCCTAGGAGCTATTACCACATTTACTCAAACACAGGATGACTGAATAATCCAAAATCAGTCACATATAGGAAGTAAGTGGCAGAGCTGGGGTTCTAACCCAAGCATCTAGAATCTGGGCTCTTGGCCATTTTATAAACCACTTCCAGAGACATTCTGAATCCGTTAAAAAAAAAAAATCACTTTTTTTCCCATCAATTGTAAGCTTTTAAAGTCTCATCAACTTTCTGCCATAGTTCTCTCCCCAAATGGTCTGGTTTGTATGGCCTAAGACTGCTCAAATTCCATTAGTAGTTATAAAACTCTTGTGGTGGATTTTGTAACAGGTCCCATGAGTCATTTGAAATTCTTCATAGATTTTAGGGTTTACATTTTTGGTGCTTTATAAATGTTGCAGAGAGACATTGCTGGCCTTATATGTAAAGGTAACTGTTGTTGCTGGAAGGGAAATTAATTATTTACTTAGGTTATTTATGAGTCGATCATTGGTAAATTCCATTCTTTCATTCAATCTATTTTATTTCCTGTAGCTTCTCTCATGCAATATATTTTTCCCAACTGAATAATATATGCTTCAAACATAATCAAGGTAATAGGCCTATGTAAGAACCACACCCTTGACCCTGAAAAACTATCATTATGTTGTGAATAGTTAGTGAAATAAAATGTGCCTAATAATATGTGGCCAGGTTATTGGATTTACAAAGCTTTTCCAAATCAGGGGAGGTAGACCGAGTATTTTCTCCTTCATTGGTCTTCTGATTAATTACAACCTTTGCCTCACCACAGGATGCCCTTTCTCTGCCCATTTCTTAAATGTTGTTGCTTCTCTGGCTTTGATCCTGTCCCTTTTCCTTCTCATCTTTCCCTATTGAAGTCATTCAGTCTTACAAGTTTACCATCTTTTCCAAACAGGGCCAGTTTCATGGGCATAGGAACAGTTCAATTACAGAGGTTCCTGCGCTCAAAGGGATTTAATGCTTGGGGTCTTAATGCTCTGTGGTTGCCAGCTTAAAATTCTTAATAACATTATCTTTGAATTTTTGTTTTATATCTGGAGTTCAGTGAGACAGAGAAGTGTGCTAGTTCTCATACAGTCCTGCCCCACACTGCCTCTCTGCCTCCCAGGGATAGGGTCTCAGCCTTGCCCACGCTCCTTTTTGCCCTACCCAAGACCAGGACCACTAGCACCAAGAGGACATAGGCACAAGCATAGGGAAGGTCGGGGTCATGTGCGTGCCTCCATGGTGTCGTAAGGTGGGGCAGGATGGCAGCTGTTCCTGCCCTAGAGTGGCAGTGCCACAGTGCACCCGCTGGGTGACCAGCCAGAGTGAGCCTCTTGCCCATCCTCTACCTAAGGGCATCCTGCGTGGAAGTTGCAATCTCTTGGAGGCTGTCCCTTTAATGTGGTTTGGAGCCTAGAGTCCATGAGAAGGGGAGATACTTGGCTCCACTTCCCCACCGTCAGCCAGGGCGTGGTCTGTCAGTCCTACAAATTGGTGGGAAGGGGATCTGGCAGCCGGTGGACCTCATGCGTTCTTTGAACAAGAAACCCTGCAAATTTTCATTTGCACTGGGCACTGCAAATTGTATAGCTGGTCCCGATTTCAAGGTCTTTGTTTCCAGCCCAGATCTCCCTTCTGTGTTGCAACTGGTATGTTTGCTTGCATGCTGGGTATCTCCACTTGGCTCTTTCTTAGACATTTCACATTTAGTGGGTCCAACATTAAATTTATAATTTCTGCCCCAATCCTCTTTCCCAAAATTTGGGAATGGCACAAACTAGTTACATAAGCCAATAATTTGAGAATCATTTTGACTTCTTCCTGTTATCCCCCATGTCCAGTTACTTAATCTTATTACATATACCTCCCAGATATCACATCCTGTATCCACTGTTGCTTTGGTGCATAACTGCATAGCATGACATTTTAGCTGAAGCATGATGGAAGTAAGAGATTAAAACATAAAACTATCTAAGGGAATTAAGTTTTAGGCAGAAGGGAAAGCAAATGCAAAATTCTCAAGGAGAACCAGCAAAGAGGTTCTAGTAGCTGTGGTATAATACATTTCTACCAAATTTAGCACCTCACAGCAACAATAAACAGGCATCATCTCACACAATTTCTGTGGATCAGGAACTCGGGAGCAAAGTAGTCAAGGGGTTCTGGCCTAGGTTCTAACTTGTAGTCACAATGTCGGCCAAAGCTGCAGTCACCTAAAAACTTGACTAAGGTTCGAAATCTGCTCCTAAAATACTTCACTTTTGAATGGTGCTGCTTGTTAGCAGGACCTCAGTTCCTTCCTACACAAGCCTGTCTGTAGACCAGTTGAACATCCTCATGACACAATCCTGTCTTCCCTGACGCAATGACTAATGCAAGAGAGTGGGCGAGATAGAAGCCACAACATCTTTTATGACCTCACCTTGGAAGTCACTCATTGTCATTTCTGCCACTAGTGACACAGGTCAATCAGTTCTACTTCCTATGGGAAGGGTGTATACAAAAGCATGAATACCAAACACAGGGATCATTGGGAGCCATCTTGGAGGCTGTTGGTCCACTATCACTGTTGTATATATCATTCTTCATTCTTAGTTACTAAGAACAAACTATGCTGGCCACTTTCCTGGGTGTTGGGAATTCAATAGTAAAACCAAAAAGCAAAAACAGACAACATCTCTGCCATCATGACTTTCCACTCCAGTGGATAGAGACAAATAAGTAAGTACATGTCAGGAAATGATGGGTACTAGTGAGACAAATGCAGCAGGGCAAGAGTCATAGAGAGTGATGGTTGGGAGAAGGACTTTATAATGAATTGTTAGGAGAAGACTCTGATAAGGTGATATTTTAGCAGAGATCTGAAGGAAGTAAGGAAAAAACATGTAAGTCCCTGAGGAAACAGGTTTTTTTAAATTTAATTTATTTATTTTGAAAGAGAGAGTATGCTCGTGCAAGGTGTGTGTGTGTGGGGGAGAGAGAGAGAGAGAGAGAGAGAGAGAGAGAGAGAAACCCAAGCAGGCTCCACACTGTCAGCACAGGGGCAGATGCAGGGCTTGAACCTACAGGCCTGTGAGATCATGACCTAAGCCAAAACCGAGAGTCGGATACTCAACTGACTGAACCACCCAGGCGCCCCAGAAACAGAGTTATAAGAAGATGGAAATGCAAGTGCAAAAGCTTAAAGTCTTCAAGAAAAGCAGAGGTCATGGTGACTGTAGCATAGTGATGGAGGAGGTGAGTGATAGGAGGTCATGGACGGCAGAGGAGGGGGCATACGGCAAATCATTTTTGGCCATCAGAAGGACATGGGCTTTGATTCTGGATAACATGGAAAGCCTTGGAAAGTTTTGACTACATCAGTGGCATAACTTCTATTTTAAAATGATCTTTCTGATGGCTACAGTCTTCTGGACTATAGAAGAGCAAATGTAAAAAGCATGGAGGCCAGTTAAGAAACTAATCCTTTAGGGGCACCTGAGTGACTCAGTCGGTTAAGCGTCTGACTTTGGCTCAGGTCATGATCCTGCAGTTCATGGGTTCAAGCCCCACATGGGGCTCTGTTACTGACAGCTCAGAGCCTGGAGCCTGCTTCGGATTCTGTGTCTGCCCCTCCCTTGTTTGTGTACTCTCTCTCTCAAAATTAAATAAACATTTAAAAACATGTGTTTTTTTTTTTAAAGAAACTAGTTCTTTAATACAAGTAAAGGATAATGGCCTTGAACCAGAATGGTAGTGGTGGGTGTGGATAATAGGTATGTTTTGAAATAAATTTGAAGAGTGTCTGAGGTACTGGATATGAGTCTGAGGGGGGAAAAAGGGAGTCAAGGAGTCAAGGGACTCCAAGATTTTGACCTGAGAAACTGTGAAAATGGAGTTGCTATTTTTGAGATGTGTAAGACTACAGGAGAGTAAGAGGGCGTGGGAGTTTGGTTTTGGACCCATAAGTTTGAATTTGTGACTAGACATCCACATGAAGATGTCCAGCAGTCATGGTCTGGAGCTTGGAGGAGAGATCTGCACTAGAGAGAAACTTCGAACTAGCCAGGACTGCATGGAAGGTTAATCTATGTAAAGAGATAGGATCCAAGTGTTGAGCTCTAGGACTTTGCCCTCCAACACTTGCATTGGGAAAATGTGGAAAAACCAGTAAAGCAGACTAAGAAGGAAAGCATGTCCAGTGAAAAATGAGGAACAGGAAAGGGTGAAGTTTGGTTAATTTTTTTTTCAAAACCAGAGGAAATGATCTTCTATGTCAAATGACTCTGATAAAGTGGCTTTATAAAGACTGCAAATTCTTCTGTAGCTGAAATAGCATTCTTTGAGTATGAAGAAAATTTGCATTGGATTTAGCAGTGGGAGGTAATAGGTGACATAAGCAGTTTCAGAGGAGTGTGATAGGGGACAAAAGTAGTTTTTACAACATCACAAAGCAACTCTCCAATTCTCAATGGACATTGACTGGGTTTCCTACAGTAAACTCAATTCTGACACTGGAGATAGCATCAGATCCACAGGTTAAGAGTTCAGTCCCACAAAACTGTCTCTCTCTCTCTCTCTCTCTCTCTCTCTCTCACACACACACACACACACACACACACACATACATACACACCACTTCAGACTCCAATCACAAGTCTTGGTTGTCACCTGTGCTTCTGACCAATTGGCTATAGATTGGAGGTTCCCACAACCCCCAACTCAGATTTGATTAGTTTGCTAAAGCAGCTCACAGAACTCAGAGAAACATTTACTTACATATATCAGTTTATTATTAAGGAATTTATAAAGGGTACAGATGAACAGCCAGATAAAGAAGTCCATAAGGCAAGACCCAGAAAGTTTCTGAGCACAGGAGCTTCTTTCCCCAAAGAACGGGGGTGTACCACCCTCCCAGAATGTGCATGTGTTCACCAACCTGTAAGTTCATCAAATCTTGTTAAAGAGTTTTTATAGAGTGTAATCTGAAGCACCCTCCTACCCCTTTCTCAGGGACCAGTGGGTGGTACTGAAAGTTTCAACCCTCTAATCACTTAGTCTTTTGGATGACCAGCCCCATCCTGAGGCTATCTAAGGGCACTACCCCAAGTCACTTCATTAGCATAAGCCCAAAAAGGCTCCAAATGAAGGACAAAAGACAATCTTATCACTTAGAAAATTCCAAGAGTTTAGGGAGGTTTGTACCAGAAACTAAGGACAAAGAGCAAATGTATTTCTTGCTATACCATGGGTTCACAGAAGAACGAAGGAAAAAGAAATGGTAAAAATGACTATAGACAACTCTTTTGAGAATCCTTGAAATTCTTTGAAACCCATGATCTCTAGACTTCTATACTCATTTCCATTTGGATTCTCATAGGCAGCTAAAATTAAATGTCCAAAATCAATCTCCTGATATTCTTCCCAAACCCTGGTCTACCAATAATCTTCATCTCAGATGATCAAAATTCAACCTTCTGATTGTTCAGTACCCAAAGCCTGGCATCATCTTTGATTTCTCTCTTTCTTGTACATTCCATATTATCTCCATCAACAGATCTATTAAAATATATATATAGAATTGGACCATCCACACCACCTTCCCTACTAACATCTCATCTGCGACATCATCCTCTCTTACTTGGATTGGTTTTCTAAATTCCTTACTTCCACCTCTGTCCCCCGCACAGTCCATTCTCAACACAGTAGCTCAAGTGATGCTATGAAACCATAAGCCAGATCACATTCTCTGCCCAAACCAGCAACAGCTCCCCATTTGAACTGTAGGAAAATCTAAGGTATTTTGAAAGCCACCCTATTTAAATTGCAAAATCCCCAGAGCTACCCCAGATGACTGTGCAAGATGTTTACTGTACACAGGTGCCTGGGCAAGGGGAGTAAAATGAGGCCTGATAGCTAGCTCAGCCTCTAGCCGCCAAGCCACATGCTTTGGTGGAAGGTCTCTACAGGCTTCTACACAGGTTGTCAGGAACCCTGGATACCACTACACATGTGCTCCCCTTCCTTCTTATTTTGCTTCATTTTCTCCTTATTACCTAGTTCCCTCTTATATTCTACATCATTTGTTTACTTACTCTCTGTATTATCTGTCTTCATCAACTAAAGGATAAGCTCCGTGAAAGCAAGTACTTTTGTCTTTTATTACCATATCCCCAGCACAGAGTAGGTACTCAATAAATATTATTAAATTGAATTGAATTTTTCTGTAAAGGGTAGTAGATAAATGCAGTAGTAGATAGAAGGGTGTGTAGGGCCTACAGGAGGTATGTAGAAGAGAGAAGGGAAAATTGCTGTCGAGATGTCCTTGGGTAGGTAAAAGTGAGGAGTTCCTGTAAACTGGAGATAATGGCTGTAAAAAGCAGGATAAAATTGTATCATGAAAACCATAGGGAAAAGATAGTATTTGGATATAGATGCAGGCATATTGGTAGGTGTATTGGTAGGAGCTGTGGAAGCTGTCTTTTTTTCCCCAAAATGTTTATTTTGAAAGTTTTTAAACATATAGAAAAGTTGAAAGAATAATGTAACAGACAGCTATACATCCATCCAAGCTTCAACAGTTGTGAACATTTTGCTATATTTGATTTATCTATTTGTCTCTCTGTATATATTTCATTGAACCATGTTAATGTCACAGACTTCATGATATGTCATCCCTACATAAATAACATATTCACATAAAAGAGATTTAACAATATTTCCCTCATATCAACCCATTCCATATCCAAGTCTCAGAGAGTTTAATAGTCGGGTTTTTCATACAAACACCCAACCACATTTCACATACTGTGATTGGTTATATTCCCTGACTTTTTTTTTCCCAGTGACTTTGACTTTGACTTTTTCAAGAGAACAGAGCAGCTGTGGATGATTTCTTCTGCTTACTACTGTTTTTCAAAGTCTAGTATTTCCTGTTAACTGGAAACATTTTAGTAAAACATTTTTGGCCAGAATCTGTTATAGAACATGCTGTGTTCTTCATGTGGCATTACAGTAGGAGGTGTCCACTGACAGACTGTCCTACCATTATTGGTGTTAAGTTTGATCGCTAAGCTACCTGGGGAACACCAGATCTTTCCATTGGGTTGGGGTTCAAAGCTGGGCAGTGTGACTCCAGCATCTGTGCCTCTAAACATTTGCTGTTGTTGAGATAAACTTCTAGGCCCCAAATGAAGCCACTCCTGTCTGGGCTGTCATGTCAGCAAACCAAACTTTTGTGTTCCTATAAATGCTCTGCTTGACCAGAAACACAGGACAGTTGACCCTTGAATAGCAAGGGGGTTGGAGTGACAATCCCCTCTGTCTGCACTGCTGAAAATCCATATATAACTTTCGATTCCTCAATAACTTAACTACTAATAGTCTACTGTTGACTGGAAGCCTTACTAATAACATAAACAATTGATTAACACATATTTTGTATGTTGTATGTATTACATACAATGGTCTTATAGTAAAGTAAGCTAGAAAATATTAAGAAAACTGTAAGAAAGAGAAAATGCATTTTACAGTACTGTACTGGGTTTATTTTAAAAACCCACATATAGGGGCGCCTGGGTGGTGCAGTCGGTTAAGCGTCCGACTTCAGCCAGGTCACGATCTCGCGGTCCGTGAGTTCGAGCCCCGCGTCAGGCTCTGGGCTGATGGCTCAGAGCCTGGAGCCTGTTTCCGATTCTGTGTCTCCCTCTCTCTCTGCCCCTCCCCCGTTCATGCTCTGTCTCTCTCTGTCCCAAAAATAAATAAACGTTGAAAAAAAAATTTTAAAAACCCACATATAAATGAACACACATAGTTTAAATCTGTGTTGTGCAAGGGTCAGCTGTACATCTACTGAGCCAATCCCCAAACACCAAGAAAACTTTGGGCTCCATATTTATTTCCTCTTTCCTTCATCTTTTTGAATAAGGTCAGCTATGCAACCCAAGTCATTCATAATCTCTTTCTGCACTGCCACTTCTGATGCTCTGCAAAACTCGCTCTTGCCCCAAATACCATGGGAAATGTGTTTGTAATGCACTGTACTCCCCCAATCTGTGCACTGTTTTCCCTTGAATCAAACTCTACTAAGCTGTTAGTTGTGTCATTTGACACTATATTCCTCCTTAGGTACGAGCACAGGTCTTAAGAACAAGGAGTGCGGGGCGCCTGGGTGGCTCAGTTGGTTAAACATCAGACTTCAGCTCAGGTCATGATCTCACAGTCTGTGAGTTCGAGCCTCATGTTGGGCTCTGTGCTGACAGCTCAGAGCCTGGAGCCTGCTTCAGATTCTGTGTCACCCTCTCTCTCTGCCCCTCCCTGCTCATGCTCTGTCTCTGTCTCAAAAATAAATAAAAACATAAAAAAAATAAAAAAAAATAAAAAACAAGGAGCGCATGCACAAGCAGCAAGACTAGGATTCAAATGTACGACTCCAAAAGCTGATTGCTCCACCCACTCCATGAAAATGCCTCATCAATATGGAATCTTAAAAAAGTGCCCTTGTTTTTACCTAGTGATAATTTTTTTTAAGGCTTATTCATTTTTGAGAGAGACAGAGTGTGAGCAGGGGAGGGAGAGAGTGGAAGACACAGAATGAGAAGCAGGCTCCAGCCTCTGAACTGTCAGCACAGAGACTGACATGGCTGTGAGATCATGACCTGAGCCGAAGTCAGACGCTTAACAGACCAAGCCACCCAGGTGCCCTAGTATTACATAATGATAAAGGAGTCAATCCAACAAGAGGATATAACAATTATAAATACCTATGCACTCAACATGGGAGTACTTAAACACATAAAGCAAATATTAACAGGCATAAAGGGAAAAATTGACAGTAATACAACAATAGTAGGGGACTCTGGCACTATACCTACATCAGTAGATAGACTATCCAGGCAGAAATTCAATAATAAAACAGTGGCTTTGAACAATACATTAGACCTGATCAACTTAACAGATATATATATAGAACATTCTATTTAAAAACAGCAGAATATAGGGGCGCCTGGGTGGCGCAGTCGGTTAAGCGTCCGACTTCAGCCAGGTCACGATCTCGCGGTCCGGGAGTTCGAGCCCCGCGTCAGGCTCTGGGCTGATGGCTCAGAGCCTGGAGCCTGTTTCCGATTCTGTGTCTCCCTCTCTCTCTGCCCCTCCCCCGTTCATGCTCTGTCTCTCTCTGTCCCAAAAATAAATAAACGTTAAAAAAAAAAAAATTAAAAACAGCAGAATACACATTCTTTTCAAAGGCACATTGAACATCCTCTGGGATCAATCATATGTTAGGTCACGAAACAAGTCTCAGTATATTTAAGGATACTGAAATCATATCTCACATCTTTTCTGACCACAATGGTATGAAACTAGAAATCAATCATAAGAAAATAAAACAGAAAAAAGGACACAAACACATTGAGGCAAAATAACTTGCTACTAAATAGTCCATGGGTCAACGAGGAAACAAAAAAGTACATAAAGACAAATGAAAATGAAATACAATGGTCCAAAATCTTTGGGACACAGCAAAAGCAGTTCTAAGAGGGAAATTTATAGTGATACAGGCCTACTTGAAGAAACAAGAAAAACCTCAAATAATCAATCTAACCTGACACCTAAAGAAGTAGAAAAAAAAAGAATAAACAAGGCTCAAGGCTAGTCAGAGGAGAGAAATCATAAAGATCAGAGGAAGAAATAAGGGAAATATAAATTAAAAAAAACAAACAAAAGATAAATGAAATTAAGAGCTGGTTCTTTGAAAAAAATCAACAAAATTGATAAACCTTTAGCTGGACTCATCAAAAAGAGAGGACGCAAATAAATAAAATGAGAAAAGAAAGAGAAGTAACAACCAACACCACAGAAATACAAAGAATTAGAAGAGAAAACTATGAAAAATTATATGTTAACAAACTGGACATCCTAGATGAAATGCATAAGTTCCTAGAAACACACAATTCCAAAGGTGAATCAGAAAGAAGTAGAAAAATCTAAAGAGAGTAATTAATAGTAACAAAATTGAATTGGTAATCAAAAAAAAATCTTAAAATAAAAAGTTCAAGGCCAGAATGGATTCACAACTGCATTCTATCATTTAAAGGAGATCCAAAATCTATTCCAAAAAATAAAAGAGGAGGGAAAGCTTCCAAATTCATTCTGTGAGGCCAGCATTACCCTCATAACAAAACCAGACAAAAACACTACAAAAAAAGAAAGCTACAGGCCAATATCCCTTATGAACATAGATGCAAAAATCCTCAACAAAATATTAGCAAATTGAATTCAACAATACATTAAAACAATCATTCAACATGATCAAGTCGGATTTATTCCACAGACACAAGGATGGTTCAATAGTTTGAAACCAACATGATACACCACATCACAAAATCAAGTATAAAAATCATAATCATCTCCATAGATGCAGAAAAAGCATTTGACAAAATTCAATACCCATTCATGATAAAAACTCTCAACAAATTTAGAGGGAACATACTTCAACATAATCAAGGCCATACATGAAAAACCCATAACTAACATCATACTCAGCAGTGAAAAACTGACAGCTTTTCCTCTAAGATCAGGAACAGCACAAGGATGTCCACTCTTACCACTTTTATTCAAGGTAGTCCTGGAAGACCTAACCACAGCAATCAGACAAGAAAAAGAAATAAAAGGTATCCAAACTGGTAAGGGAGAAGTAAAACTGTCACTGTTTGCAGATGACACCATACTATACATAGAAAACCCTAAAGACTCCACCGAAACTATTAGAAGTAATAAATGAATTCAGTAAAGTTGCGGAATCCAATATTAATATACAGAAATCCATTGCATTTCTACACATTAATAACAAAGTAGCAGAAAGAGAAATCAAGAAAACAATTTCATCTACAATTGTGCCAAAAATAATAAATACCTAGGAATAAATTTAACCAAAGAGGTGAAAGATCTGTACTCTAAAAAGTGATAAAACATTGATGAAAGAAACTGAAGACAACACAAATAGAAAGATATTCTATGCTCATGGATTGGAAGGACTAATGTTGTTAAAGTGTCCATACTACCCAAAGCAATCTATAGATCCAAAGAAATTCCTATCAAAATAACAATAAATTTTTCACAGAACTACAAGAAATAATGCTAAAACTTGAATGGAATTAGGAAAGACCCTGAATAGCCATAGCAATCTTGAAAAAGAAGAACAAAGCTGGAGGTATCACAATCCTAGATTTCAAGATACTACAAAGTTATAGTAATCAAAATTGTGTGGTACTGGCACAAAAATAGACACATAGACCAACAGAATAGAACAGAAAACCTGGAAATAAACCTATATGTGTATTGCCAATTAATCTACAACAAAGGAGGCAAGAACATACAATGGGGAAAGACAATGTCCTCAATAAATGTGGCTGGGAAAACTTGACAGGTATATGAAAAAGAATGAAACTAAATCACTTTCTTATACCATATACAAAAGTAAACTTTAAGTGGATTAAAGACCTAAATGTGAGACCTGAAACCACAAAACTCCTAGAAGGAAACATAGGCAGTAATTTCTTTGACATCAGCCTTTGCAACCTTTTTCTAGATACATTTCCTCAGGCAAAGGAAATAAAAGTAAAAATAAACTATTGGGACTACATTGAAATAACAGGGTTTTACGCAGTGAAGGAAACTATCAACAAAATGAAAGGCAACCTGCTGAATGAGAGGAGATATTTTCAAATGATATATACCAAAAGGGTTTAGTATCCAAAATATATAAAGAATTTATGCAACTCAATACCAAAAAAACAGTCTGATTAAAATGGGCAGAGTACCTAAATAGACATTTTTTTCAAAGACATATACATGGCAAAGAGACACATTAAAAAATGTTCAACATCACTATTCATCAGGGAAATGCAAATTAAAATCATAATGAGATACTACTTTATACCTTTTTATTCTAGCCAGAATAAAAAAGACAAGAAATAACAAATGTTGGAAAGGATATAGAGAAATAGGAAGCCTCAGGCACTGTTGGTGGGAATGTAAATTCGTACGACCACTGTGGAAAACACTATGGAGGTTCCTCAAAAATTAAAGATAGAAATACAATATGATTCAGAAATTCCACTATTGGGTATTAACCAAAGAAAATGAAACACTAATTTGAAAAGATATATGCACCCCTATGTTTATTGTAGCATTATTTACAATAGCCAAGTTATGGAAGCAACTCATATCCATATTGATGAATAGATAAAGAAGATATGGTATATGTATATGTATATGTATATGTATATGTATATGTATATGTATAATGGAATATTACTCGGCCATGAAAAGGATGGGATCTTGCCATTTGTGACAACATAGATGGAAAAAGGGGGTATTATGCTAAGTTAAATATGTCAGAGAAAGACAAATACTATATGATTTTACTTTTATGTGGAATCTAACAAAACAAACAAACAAAAAAGCAGAAACAGAGCCATAAATACAGAGAACAAACTGATGGTTGCCAGAGGGGACGGTGGGGGGAAATTGCTGCAACATGGGTGAAGGGAAGTGGGAGGTACAGGCTCCCAATTATGGGATGAATAAATCATGGGAATAAAAGGCACAGCATAGGGACTATAGTCAATGGTATTATAATGGAGTTGGATGGTGACAGATGGCAACCACACTTGTGGTGAGCACAATAGAGATGTTGCATCACTGTGTTGTATACCTGAAACCAATGTAATATTATGTGTCAACTGTAGTTTAATAAAAATTTAAAAATAAAAAAAATGTAAGAACAAAAAGGATAAAGAAACTGAGAAGAAAAGAGACTTTCCTACTTGGTTTGTTGGTGGGTTGGTTGGTTGGTTGGTTATGAAATTAAGCGGAGGCCCCAGTTTTGTCCATAGCTTGCTTTTAATTGCATACATGATGGAAAATGTCAAATACCCCAAAGTCTACGTGCCCACTTCAAATACTATAAAATCTAAGTCATTGCTGTGGGAGGTGGGGGTGACGGGCAGAAGCAGAGTGTGTTTCTATAACAATCTCAAAGTTATTTAGAATTTAATTGCATTTAAAAATTTTTTGTTGTTTATTTCTGACAGATACTGAGAGAGAGAGAGAGAGAGAGAGAGCGTGAGAACTGGAGAGGGGGAAAGAAAGAGAGGGAGGATGACAGAGTATCTGAAGTGCGCGCTGTGCTGAGAGTAGAGAGCCCAATGTGGGGCTTGAACTCACAAACCACGAGATGGTGACCTGAGCTGAAGTTGGATGCTTAGCTGACAGAGCCACCCAGATGCCCCTCATTTTTAAAATATCTAATACTCTGCAAGACAAGATGAATTATGAAGAGCAAATAACACAAGTGTCTCACACTTAACAATGAGAAATAGCTTTCTGTTACAACTAGAGAGAAGTTTAGGGAAGTTGATGATTGCCCATGTCTGTTGATTTGCCATATAGTCTTTCATTTTCACTGCTGTTTAATTCACAAATAATTTGTGAGTAAAAGTGAAATAAAATCTCCTTTTCTAGAACATTGCTGGATATTTTTACCATCAACAGGAACATGACTATAGTCAGTTCACAGAATTATCTTAGCCTTTTTGGCACCATCTGTTTCATTTTCTGAGATTGCCTGGCCTGTCCACAAATCTGAAAATATTTACTATTTGACCTTTAACAGAAAAAGTTTATCAGCACTTGGGTTATACTGTCCCTTCTTTGAGTGTTACTTTTTTTTTTTTTTTTTTTTTTAAGAAGGCTGCAAACCCAGTGCAGAACCCAACACAGGGCTTGAACTCAGGACCCTGAGATCAAGACCTGAGCTGAGATCAAGAGTTACATGCTTAACCAACTGAGCCACCCCGGTGCCCCCTGGATGTAATCTTTGAAAGCTATATTATACTTCTGAGATGGAGTTGTTTCAGCAGGTAAACAATCTGCACAAATGGGTATTTATGAAGAACCACTTATTTATGTGTTGATTTTCATTCACTATTTTCAGCAATTACACATTTTTTTCCCCTATAGCTTATCATGGAGGAGATCACAAATGACTTTATAGAATTAGCAGGCAACCTGAAGGGAGTCCTCCACAGTGATGTTTTGGGCCAGCGTTAAATGTACCTTGGTCTGAGTCAGGACAGGGACTAAACGGTGCCCAAGAATGGAGCTCTGAGTCTAGCCCAACATTACATTTTCCTCCCAAACTGGCCCCTGAGGCCCCTCAGTATACGTGTGGGCAAAGGGACTAAATATGTGGGTCTCTGCTCTTTCAACCAAGCCTTTGTGCTGTTGGGTCCTGCCTCGTCAGTTTCCATCCAGCCTGGGGAACATGCGTGACACCTTTCTTCTGCTCACTTAGTTTCCTGGCCTAGATTCTGGGTGGTGATGCCTGTCTTCATCATTCCACATGCCAAACTGAGCCGGTCCTCCTCTGGGTGCATTCCATTACACATCTTCCACAAACTCGTTCAGGAATCCCATCAGCTTCTCTCCAGTGATGGTCTCACTTGGCAACTTCTGCCGCAGTTCTGGGCTGCAGCAGAGCCCTGAGCTCTGTGACTCTGAGATTCTTCATGCAGGACATGTTTACCTCTTTGCCTTGGGGTTTTACAGATATCTCTGAATTATCTTCATTGGCACCTCTGGTTGGATATGAAAGGGTGTGAGACCACCTGGCCGGGGGCGGGGGGGGAGGCAGTGGCAGGGACAGAAGACCTTGGGTGGGCACAGTGCTCCCAGCTGAGAATAAACCAGGTTGTAGACTGAAAACTATATTTTTGTTGTTTTCATTGTGGTAAAAAAAAATATGTAACATAAAATTTACCATCTTAACCATTTCTAAGTGCAAGTTCACCAGCGTACATATATTCACACTGTGTAACAGATTTCTAAAACTTTTTCATCTTGCAAAACTGAAACTCTACATTCATTGAACAACTTCCATTTTCCCCTTCCCCCAGCTTCCAGCAACCAGCATTTATTCTACTTTCTGTCTCTATGAGTTTGACTACTTTAGATGTCTCATATACATGGAATCACATAGCATTTGTCTTTTTGTGAGTGACTTCTTTCACATAATATAGTGTCATCAAGGTCTGGAAACTATCTTGATAATTTTGATTTTCTCAGTAAAATAGAAAACAAAGGTAACTGGCAGGGAATGAAAATGTAGAAGGGGGATCAGGCAGAGAGAAGGACTAAAACAGTTATCAGAGATAGCTGGGAAGGAAATGGACTAGGGAAAGAGCATAGGATCACACCAAAGACCCATGCGAGGTTGTAGATTTAAAGCGAAACCTACTAGCACGTTCATATATTTTTTCCAGGCACATTCCACTACTCAGGTCCAAGCATCAAACTGGTGGACTGTTGGATAAAACTAGAGTTGGGTTTTGCAAGGTAAGTTCAACAGAGAGAAAGGAGAGGAGAGCGTTGATGGCATGGCTTTTAACAATTACCGGATCCAAGAGATAACGTAGTGAGGAGACGACTGAACAAGAGTTGTAAGATCAGAAAGTTGAATACTTTGGGGGTGTGGAAGTATCAGAATTGCTGGAGCTATTTCTCCCTTGGAGTACTGCTGAAGCCTCCTTACTAGTTTTCTTATTCTTTTCCATTCACTCTCCCTTTTATGGTCAGAAATGATCCTCCTGTAGTGAAAACTGATGAGGTCATTCCTTTCAAATTCCCCACGGACCTCCCATTAGACTGTGGATAGTGGCAGACTTTCTACAGTGGCACAGTGGAAAGTGCCACTTTCAAGTGGCAGACTTGAAGATGCTCAACACCTCTTCAGCATCTTCAGTACCTCTAGCACCTCCAGTTACTTGAAGGTTTTATTCGCTACCATAACTCCAAGGCTTGGCACATGCTGTTCTCCCTATTTGGACCACATCTCTCCATCTTGAATTGGCTTTCACTTATTCATCAGGTCTCCACTTCAATTTTACTTCCTCCTGGAAGACTTCCTTGATTTCCCCCCAGTCTATATTGAATGCTTCTCATTCATACTTGCAGAGTAGCCTGTATTTTCTCACACCAGCATTTAATATACTTCACTGTTAATGCTTACTTGTTTAGTTATATTTTAATTCTCTATACATCCTGTTGACCCTATATGAATAGCTATATTCATGAATATATATATGAAGCATCAAAATCACAGTTTTTTTCTAATATTTAAAGCTTACATAGAAGGTGATTCTTAAAAGTGATTCAAATTCCTTTTTGAAAGTTTTCTCTGGGCTTCCCAGGATGTCTCACTGATCTATTTGCTCCATAGTCAATAGCCAATCCTGTTCTACCAACCCTCTAGCCTTCTGTTCTACCTCCTTCCTTTCCTGAGGTTATTTCATCCAGTGTCATGACTTAAAAATATCATCTAAATCTGTATCTCTAACCTGGACATCTCTTGGGTGCTCCAGATTTTTATGTCCACCTGTCTATTCTACATTCCTACTTGGTGAAACAGACTTACGAATACTACCAAAACACCATTACCCAAGTTGTCTCCATTTAGGGCAGAGCACCTCTGGTAGATTGTATTTTATAGATAGCTGCACCAAAATACTTATCCCATTTCCCATGCTCTTCTTACAATGTGACTGACAGTGTGCCATTGAAAAGTGGGTTCTGTGATCTCTGTTATTGGATCTTGGCAGGGTTTGCGACTTCCCTGATCAATGGAGCACAGAGGAGGTGATGCTATGTAACTTCTGACACTGGATTATAGAAAAGGTAGAGCTTCCTCTGCTTGGCTCCTTATCTCTCTCAAGATGCTCACTTTTTGAAGCCAAACACTATGCTGTGAAAAAGCTCAGACCACATGGAGAGGTCATGTGTACATTTTCCAGCTGATAGCCTCAGGTAAGGCCTGAGCTGACATCCATCATTAACCATTAGACAGGTAAGTTGAACAGACCTTTAGATGGTTTCAGCCTCCAGCCCTAAAGCCTTCCAGCTGAGGTTCCATATATGGAACAGAAACAAGCCATCGCTGCTAGGACCTGTCTGAATTCCTGGCTCACAGAAACCACAAGAGATGATAAATGATTCCATGTGGGGGTAATTTGTTACACAGCAAATGATAATTAATACAGTATAACAGCTAGTCACGTTCTCAGGCCAAAATTTTATTTTCCTCTTTCCTCATTCCACTTTTTTTTTCTCATATCCATATCCACTCTATTCAACAAGTCTGGTTCACCCTATCTCCAAAATACATCAAGCATGTGACCCCTTCTTATCTCCCATAATACACCATGATCCAAGTAACCATTATCTATGGCTAAGGCAATCAGAAAACTTCTAATTGATCTTCCTGACTTTGCTCTTTCTTCTCTACAGCCCATTCTCCTTTTGGTGGCTAAAGAGATCCTTTGAAAATTTCTATCTGAATATATTCCTTCCCTGCTTAAAACTCTCTACAATTGAACATACTTGAACACTTCCAAGATGTTTGATGCTATTAAGGAACAATTGTGAGTTTTTAAAGTGTGATAATAGTATTGTAATTTCTTTTGATATGCATATAGAAATATTTATAGATGAAATGATATAATTTCTGGGATTGTTTCAAAATAATAGAGAGGGTGAGTAGGTAGGGGTATTGACCAAACAAAGCTGGGCAGGAGCTGAGAATTGTCTATACTAAGGACAAATGCTAGGTAGGGGTCAGTATATTATTCTTTCTATTCTTTGTATGTTTTATAATGTATTTTTTTAAAAAGGGGAAAAAGCCTTTCAGTGTCTTTCTGTTCCGCTTTTGTTCCCTTCTTTTCCCTTATTTTTTCTTTAAGAAAGTTATTAGCTTTCTTCTATTTCCTTCCTCTGAGGTAGCTATGGATGGCAGGGCCTGAAGGGGTGGGACCAAGGAAACAGAGCTGAGGAAGTGGCTGAGGGGATGTAGGGGAGATAGAGTTCCAAGGTTGAGAAAGCAGTGATGGGGTTAAAAGATTGGTTACATAAAGGAGGAATGAGCAAGTAAGTAAATAAGGTACAAATATGGACAGGGGGAAGGCCAGAATAACTGCTGTGGTTTTGATTGGAATTGGAGACATTAGAAGTCATGGTAGACAGACAGATAAAGACACAGATGCAGATATGTTGTATGTTTGTCATATATGTATATGCTATATGCATATGTTGTGCTTGTGTATGTGTTTCCTACCTCAGTCCAATGAAAGGATCTAGAAGCAATAACATCCTAGGAGCAATGACCACACTTAGCATCTGAATCTTAGTTTCTAAAACCATTCTCCACTACAAGGAACCAGGGGTCTTGGAAGAAATGGCTGATTCCAGGGCCGGGGCAGGGGAAGCACAAGAGGAGCCTAGAAACTTTTCCTGGGCCAGAAAATAAGAAAGAACTTAAAAAATGATGAAGACATATCAGAAGAGCACAGGAGGTAGCCTGAAGGGGCTCTCAATGGTTAAATCTGGACAACTTAAGCATCCAAAGAAATGATGAAGTAGAAATTGTAATCCATCAAATATAATAGGAATCTATGGGTCTATACACATATGAATGGATGAATGAATAAATGCATGAATGGATAGGGGGAAAGGGAAAACTCTTTCTTACATTAGAATGCAACTAATAAATTTTGAAGGAATGAAAAAATTGGGAAATCACCACTTGGCAACCATCATTATAATGGTTCAGACATGAAGCATCAATAAATGTTAAAACCAGGGGGTGAAGGTTTATTAAGGAATGGTATATTTACATAGTCTCAAAGCTTTTTCCCCACAAAATAATTTATTTTAAAAGTAAAAAATAATAACCTTATAATGGAAGAATCTGATAGATACCACCTTAATCAAAATTAACACCACTAGAAATCAGACAAATTAACATTATGTGCCTTCTGAGAATACAGGATAATTTCTGTAAAATTCTTACCAAAAAGTCATAGCCTGAATAATTATGAGGAAACATCAGAAAAATTCAAACTGAGGGTTGTTCTATAAAATAATTGGTCTGCGACCTTGAAAAATGTGTAGGTCTCAAAATACAAGAAAGACAGAGGAAATATTCTAGATTGAAGTAGATTTAAAAGATATGACAATTGGGGCACCTGGGTGGCTCAGTCAGTTGGGCGTCTGACTTCGGCTCAGGTCACGATCTCACAGCTCGTGAGTTCGAGCCCCACGTCGGGTTCTGTGCTGACAGCTCAGAGCCTGGAGCCTGCCTTGGATTCTGTGTCTCCCTCTCTCTCTCTACCCCTCCTCCACTCATGCTCTGTCTCTCTCTGTCTCAAAAATAAACAAACATTAAAAAAAAAAAAGATATGACAATTAAATGCAGCTCATGATTCTAGATTGGGTCCTGTAACAAAAGAAAAAGAAATTTGCTATAAAGGATATTATTATTAGGACAACTGTCGAAGATAAGTGGGATCTCTTAGGTGATAGGCTTATATCAATATTAATTCCCTAACTTAGATGATTGTACTATGGATTTGTAGGGGAATTTAGGCGGAAGGTATATGGACACTCTTTGTATACTTTTGCATCTTCTTTATAACTTTGAAAGTACCTCAAAATAAAAAGTAAAAACAAGTCCCAGACAAAAGCCTCTGGGTGCTCCCTCACCCCGCCATGCTGCCCTGCCTTCATCTCCTTCACTCTCCCCTTGTTGGAACAGTTCCCACTGCCCCAGGCATTCTCTGAATGCCAGCCAATTGGGTTCCATGTCAAGGCCTTTGCATTTGCTGTTTCTCTTTCCTGGGAAGGCTCCTTCCAGTCCTCACAAGGCTCCATCCTCCTTTTCATTCAGCTTTCAGCTCACATGGGTTGCATGAGGCTCTTTTATTTCTCCACTGCACTTGTGAGACTTGCTTCTTTACTTGTTTGTTGCCCATCTTTCTTCAGTAAATGTGAGCTCACTGAGGGCCAGGACTTTGTCTTCTTTCACCTCCCTGGACCCAACAGCTAGGATAGTTCCTGGTGCATAGCAGGTGCCTATTAAGTATTGCTGTCTGACTGGTTTCATAAACATTTGTTGAATAAATGACATACTGAACCTCTAAGTAGGTCTTTGGCTTTAGTATTCTAACCCTTTGACATGACTTGGTTTAAAGACAAAATTTTTATTTACTTATTTTTTAATGTTTTTTAGCATTTACTCATTTTTGAGAGATAGAGAGACAGCACGAGCGGGGGAGGGGCACAGAGGGAGAGGCAGACCCAGGATCCCAAGCAGGCTCCAGGCTCTGAGATGTCAGCACAGAGCCTGAGGAGGGGGCTGGAACTCATAAACCACAAGATCATGACCTGAGCTGAAGTCGGCTGCCCAACCAACTGAGCCACCCAGTCACCCGTAAAGACAAAAACAAATTTAAAGGGAGAAGAAGAAAAAGGAAATAGAGTTTGGTGACCAAGTACATTAGGGACATGTTCCACACCCTCTTTGGGATTTACAAAGCCCCTCAGAAGCCCCCCTGAAATAAATCCTGCTTATCTTTGACGAAGCTTGTCTTAACTGTATTTGAGCATGGGATCCTCTTTTATTTACTTATTTAAAAAAAAAAACTTTTTTTAAATGTTTATTTTGAGAGAGAGAGAGAGCGTGAGCAAGCAGGGAGGGGCAGAGAGAGAGGGAGACACAGAATCTGAAGTAGGCTCCAGGCTCCACTGTGGGGCTTGAGCCCACTAACCCTGAGATCACAACCTGAGCCAACGTCGAGTGTTTAACCAACTGAGCCTCCCAGGCCCCTTACTTATTTTTTGATGTGAGGCTATAGAACACTGTCCTAGGATCTTTCTATAGTACATGCTCTGGTAAGAGAGGCAAAACAAAACAAAACAAAACCACTATGGTATATAGATATAAAAAAAAAATCTCTAAACACATTAGTAAGTGTCGCTCGTTTGACTTGCTAGTGAAGCCATGGACGCCACACTGTTCATTGCAAAGTGGGGCCACCTCATTCTTGATAATCAGATGTACCACGTTCCTCCCTCCTCCAGCAGCCTTCCCAGGGAAGCTGTCACTGGCTGCTGTGCTGGAGGGGCATGAGAGCAGCTTGTGGACTCTATATCTGCTCTTGACACCAGGGGAAGGGCTGCGTAGGCAATGAGGGATTTTCGTGTATTTCTTGCATTCCAGGAATGAAAGGTCTGTTAAGTAACATAATTTCAAGACTTTTTTTAGCCGCTAATAAGTCTCTTGTCTAGTCATTTTTGTAAGGTATAGTGTTCATAAATAATCCTAAGTGTATTAATTTACACTTTTGAATGACTCTCCAGACGATTCATTCCTTTTCTATGTGTGGATTAGTAAGTATGGATCACTAAGGATGTTTGTTTTACATCCAGTTAGTACCATGTGTAGCCCTTGTTTAGGACCATGTTTGTTTTCACTAGCCTTTGGAACTACCCCATCTCCTCTACCTTCCAAGTAGAAAATTGATCACTTTTTTTTTTTTTTTTTTAACGTTTATTTATTTTTGGGACAGAGAGAGACAGAGCATGAACGGGGGAGGGGCAGAGAGAGAGGGAGACACAGAACCGGAAGCAGGCTCCAGGCTCTGAGCCATCAGCCCAGGGCCCGGCGCGGGGCTTCAACTCACGAACCGTGAGATCGTGACCTGAGCCGAAGTCGGATGCTCAACCGACTGAGCCACCCAGGCGCCCTGAAAATTGATTACATTTTAAAACTGGGCATGACAGGGGCGCCTGGGTGGCTCAGTCGGTTGAGCATCTGATTTTGGCTGAGGTCATGATCTCAAGGTTTGTGAGTTTGAGCCCCACATTGGGCTTTGTGCTGTCAGTGCAAGAGCCCACTTCGGATCCTCTTCCCCCCCTCTCTGCCCCTCCCCTGGTCACATGTGCTCTTTTTCTCTCTTCTCTCTGCAAAATAAATAAACATTAAAAAAAAAAAAAAAACAACAACCCAAAACTGGGCATGAAAGGAAGAGCTTACATCATTTCTTCTTTACAAGGAACTTCTGGGACCTAAATCTGCTTCCCTTCACTCTCCTCTCCTGGGCTGCACACACCCTGCCCTACCTACCCTTCCCTGCTGCTCCTGCTCCGTCTCTCTCACATGATAGCAAGAAAACAGAAAAGACACAATATTTTTTACCAAAGGCCTACAAGTTCCAAAATGGACTGGCTTCATGATACTTTTTCTTCACTAGGCCAAGAATTTAAACCCCAGTCTGGTCCCAAGTTCTCCCCCTTCCCAAATGCATGTGTGCTCCTTCATTATCTTTCCTCATATGTTTTTAAAAAATGTTTATTTATTTCTTTTGAGAGAGAGTGTGAGCAGAGGAGGAGCAGAAAGACAGGGAGAGAGAGAGAATCCCAAGCAGGCTCCATGCTGTCAGCACTGAGCTGGACGTGGGGCTCCATTCCACAAACCACAAGATCATGACCTGAACTGAAATCAAGAGTCGGACACTTGACTGACTGAGCCACCCAGGCGCTCATTTTCTTATATGTTTTAATTTGGGAACAACTTTTTTCTATCAGGATCTAATCTAAACCTCAGAAGACACAAAGTTCAAGTAAGGGCAGAGTCTCCTTAGTCTATATATATCACCACCACTGGAGTGGATGTCGGGTAGTCTTGATTTCTGTAGGGGTGTCCATCATCCACGTGGAGATGCAGTCCAGGCCCCGGGAAACAGTCTGGACTGAAGGCATTTTCTCCGACTATCCTCTGTGGTTACAGCTTCGTACAAAAGAGTCTCCACAAAGTTTAGACCTGGGATGGCAAAAGCATCTTTCTTCCTCACGTCTCGAGGCAGAATCAGGAAGGAAGTGACACGGTTTTCAAATGCTCACCCCGAATCTACCTTTGTGATTCAGGTTAGAGAAAAAGAAGAATAAGTGGTAGAAGGGGTTAAAATGAAAGGATGAAGAGAGAGAGAAAAGAGCATTAATTAAAAGTATTAAGTGATTAGGGGCGCCTGGGTGGCGCAGTCGGTTAAGCGTCCGACTTCAGCCAGGTCACGATCTCGCGGTCCATGAGTTCGAGCCCCGCGTCAGGCTCTGGGCTGATGGCTCAGAGCCTGGAGCCTGTTTCCGATTCTGTGTGTCCCTCTCTCTCTGCCCCTCCCCCGTTCATGCTCTGTCTCTCTCTGTCCCAAAAATAAATAAACGTTGAAAAAAAAAATTTTAAAAGTATTAAGTGATTAAAAAAAAGTATTAAGTGATCTTGTCATAGATATCTGAGACCAAATCCAGTATTTGCAAATAATAACTGCAGAAATTTTCTAAACCTGGGAACACACACACACACACACACACCCCCAATGAAATGAATAAATATTAATTTATTTTATTGTGAGTGAGTGGATCCTGAGAAGACATATGGAAGGATGGTCAATTATAAGTTTCTGTTTTGCAAGTCAGCCAGTAGTTCAGGGATACCATAGAGGAAGCATTTCTGAATCTAAACAGAGAACATCTGGAATTTTTTCATTCCTCTGGAATTTGTCATCTTCATCTGCTTTTTTTTTTTTTTTTTTTGAGAGAGAGAGAGAGAGAGAGAGAG
>NW_024412407.1:9282953-9283975 GCF_014898765.1 Herpailurus yagouaroundi
TGGGACCTAAATCTGCTTCCCTTCACTCTCCTCTCCTGGGCTGCACACACCCTGCCCTACCTACCCTTCCCTGCTGCTCCTGCTCCGTCTCTCTCACATGATAGCAAGAAAACAGAAAAGACACAATATTTTTTACCAAAGGCCTACAAGTTCCAAAATGGACTGGCTTCATGATACTTTTTCTTCACTAGGTCAAGAATTTAAACCCCAGTCTGGTCCCAAGTTCTCCCCCTTCCCAAATGCATGTGTGCTCCTTTATTATCTTTCCTCATATGTTTTTAAAAAATGTTTATTTATTTCTTTTGAGAGAGAGTGTGAGCAGAGGAGGAGCAGAAAGACAGGGAGAGAGAGAGAATCCCAAGCAGGCTCCATGCTGTCAGCACTGAGCTGGACGTGGGGCTCCATTCCACAAACCACAAGATCATGACCTGAACTGAAATCAAGAGTCGGACACTTGACTGACTGAGCCACCCAGGCGCTCATTTTCTTATATGTTTTAATTTGGGAACAACTTTTTTCTATCAGGATCTAATCTAAACCTCAGAAGACACAAAGTTCAAGTAAGGGCAGAGTCTCCTTAGTCTATATATATCACCACCACTGGAGTGGATGTCGGGTAGTCTTGATTTCTGTAGGGGTGTCCATCATCCACGTGGAGATGCAGTCCAGGCCCCAGGAAACAGTCTGGACTGAAGGCATTTTCTCCGACTATCCTCTGTGGTTACAGCTTCGTACAAAAGAGTCTCCACAAAGTTTAGACCTGGGATGGCAAAAGCATCTTTCTTCCTCACGTCTCGAGGCAGAATCAGGAAGGAAGTGACACGGTTTTCAAATGCTCACCCCGAATCTACCTTTGTGATTCAGGTTAGAGAAAAAGAAGAATAAGTGGTAGAAGGGGTTAAAATGAAAGGATGAAGAGAGAGAGAAAAGAGCATTAATTAAAAGTATTAAGTGATTAGGGGCGCCTGGGTGGCGCAGTCGGTTAAGCGTCCGACTTCAGCCAGGTCACGATCTCGCGGTCC
>NW_024412407.1:9284075-9403370 GCF_014898765.1 Herpailurus yagouaroundi
AAAAAAAAGTATTAAGTGATCTTGTCATAGATATCTGAGACCAAATCCAGTATTTGCAAATAATAACTGCAGAAATTTTCTAAACCTGGGAACACACACACACACACACACACCCAATGAAATGAATAAATATTAATTTATTTTATTGTGAGTGAGTGGATCCTGAGAAGACATATGGAAGGATGGTCAATTATAAGTTTCTGTTTTGCAAGTCAGCCAGTAGTTCAGGGATACCATAGAGGAAGCATTTCTGAATCTAAACAGAGAACATCTGGAATTTTTTCATTCCTCTGGAATTTGTCATCTTCATCTGCTTTTTTTTTTTTTTTTTTTGAGAGAGAGAGAGAGAGAGAGAGAGAGAGAGAGAGAGAATCTTAAGCAGGCTCCATACTCAGCTCAGAGCTCGATGTAGGGCTCGAACCCACAAACCATGAGATCATGACCTAAGCCGAAATCAAGAGTCTGATGCTTACCTGACTGAACCACCCAGGCACCCCTCCCTTGCTTTTTTTAATACATCAATATCTCTGCAAAAGCATCCAACTAAAACCTAGTCAGCCAATATCCTTCTTATCAGATAGTTGCCAAAAACAATATGCCTCTAATTCATAATTCATAACGATCATCAACTGACCCCTCTGCACAGGGGACCTAATTCTGCTTCCCTCTTGCTGAAGAGCAATGACTTATCTTGTTGAGGATCAGGGACTCTTGTACGCTGCTATAATAGTGATAATGAAACTGTGAAAGGCACTGCAAACCAGCTAGAGTTAGAACATGTTAGCCCTGTGGGTGGCTTCTCTCTTCCTCTGCTCTCTAGTGTAAAATACACCCAGGGCTGAAGGCCGAACATCTGTTAATCTGGCCATTGAACAAGGAGTCTTTAAAGAAATTTATTTAAACTTTTTCCTCCCATAGGGATCCAAAAGTTCTAGCTATGCCATAGATTGGTAGAATAAAATGAGAAGGGTGCTTTAGCTCAGTTTCTCCCCTCTAAGAAACAAGGAGAGGGGAGAATTACCACAGCTGCAGGGTTGTGCAGTACTAGCCAAATTTTAAAACATAAAAACATCTCCTCTGACCGTCCTCCACCCACCCCCCGGCCCCTTTTTCCTTCAGATTGTTTTTCTCCATCCATTGGTGCACAAATATCTTACTTGTCTCCAAGTCTGCCCTCAAGAAAGAGTACTTATCCAGGTTCAGGGTGAAAAGACCTCAAAATGTGGATCCAGTGAGGCCTGGATTTGGTTCGAATCTTGAGTCGGCTACTTACAAACCGGGCCAGTGCAGGCAAGTTACTTCACTCTGTATGTGAGCTTCCTCCTTCTGTGGGTGGGGTCACGGGGAGGGAAGGAAGTGATGGAGATAAAAATAGCTAACTCACATTTTATATCAATGTTCTCCTTACTCAACAAATATTGAGTCTAAATATGTGTGTGCACTTGGGATACAATGGTAAACGAGACTCAGAACTGGCACTCAAGGAGTTTATAATCTGATGGAAACTCGTGAGTGCCTATTATATACAGACAGTCCCGGGCGCCTGGGTGGCACAGTCGGTTAAGCGTCCGACTTCAGCCAGGTCACGATCTCGCGGTCTCGCAGTCCGTGAGTTCGAGCCCCGCGTCGGGCTCTGGGCTGATGGCTCAGAGCCTGGAGCCTGTTTCCGATTCTGTGTCTCCCTCTCTCTCTGCCCCTCCCCCGTTCATGCTCTGTCTCTCTCTGTCCCAAGGATGGATGAATGTTGAAAAAAAAAAAAAATTTATATACAGACAGTCCCTAACTTATGATGGCTTGACTTGATTTTTTTGACTTTGTGATGCTGCAAAAGGGATACATATTCAGCAGAAACTGTACTTCAGATTTTGAATTTTGCTCTTTTCCCAGGCTAGCGATATGGGGTATGATACTCTCATGACGCTGGGCAGTGGCAGTGAGCTGCAGCCACGGGTTCAGGAGGGTAAACAGCTCATACGCTTACAACCTCTCTGTGCCCGTACAACCGTTCTGGCTTTCACTTTCAGTACAGTATTCAATAAGTTGCATGAGCTATGCAACACTGAAGTATAAAATAGGTTTTGTGTTAGATGATCTTGCACAACTATAGGCTAGTGTAAATGTTCTGAGCACGTTTAAAGCGGGCTAGGCTAAGCTAGGGTGTTTGGTTGGTGGGATGTATTAAATGCATTTCTGACTTATGACATTTTCAACTTATGATGGATTTATTGGCATCTCCTATACAGTACAAATCATATTCAGCTACTTGACATTCATTCTCTTATTTTCTATATTCACTGAAAAGGTATATGAAACATATGTTCCTAAATGATTTAAGGGAATAGTACAAATATTTATCATACACCATTCATCTGCCAGGCTGTGGTCCCTCTCCCTCTGCCCCCCATGCATTTTCTCACGTAATCTTCACAACAGATGCGAGGTAAGCATTATCCCCAATTTACAGAAGAAGAAACTGAGATCCAGAGGGGTTAAACACCAAGGACTCTTGACAGATGAGTTTTTGAGATTATAGTCTGAGCTGCTGTAATGCGGACACCAGAAAGTATAGTGGCTTAATTAAGTTGATGCTTTCTTAACAGCCCCAGTGTGAGCATTCCAGATTGTCAGAGCAACAATACTCCATGAGGTCAATTTGAGACCCAGGTTCCCTTTCTAATATTACTGCCATGGCAAAAGCTCAGTCACCACCATGTATATGTTCCAGCATATGGGGAGGAAAAACAATAGTTAGGGCAACTAGCTTTATCCTGAAGGAGATAACCCAGAATTTGTGAAAATCCTGCTTGCTCACACTCCACTGACCTGAACTTAGACTCATGGCCATACTTCACCGCCCAGGAGGCTGGAAATGTAGTCTGTGACTGGACAGCCGTGTGCCCTGCTAAAACTTAGGATATTCTCTCACTGAACATAAATTGACAATGAGCACTTAGAGCAGTTAGTAGCCCCTGGCCCAGTAAGTAAGTGATGAAGCAGAAATTCAACCTTAGTTATAGCAGCACTCTCAACAATAGCCAAATTATGGAAAGAGCCTAAATGTCCATCAACTGATGAATGGATAAAGAAATTGTGGTTTATATAACACAATGGAATACTACGTGGCAATGAGAAAAAATGAAATATGGCCTTTTGTAGCAACGTGGATGGAACTGGAGAGTGTGATGCTAAGTGAAATAAGCCACATAGAGAAAGACAGATACCATATGTTTTCACTCTTATGTGGATCCTGAGAAACTTAACAGAAACCCATGGGGGAGGGGAAGGAAAAAAAAAAAAGAGGTTAGAGTGGGAGAGAGCCAAAGCATAAGAGACTCTTAAAACTGAGAACAAACTGAGGGTCGATGGGGGGTAGGAGGGGGGGAGGGTGGGTGATGGGTATTGAGGATGGCACCTTTTGGGATGAGCACTCGGTGTTGTATGGAAACCAATTTGACAATAAATTTCATATATTAAAAAAAAAAAAAGAAATTCAACCTTAGATTTGCTTGAATCCAATTACCACCTCTTAGATACAGGAGCTAGAGAATTCTGGCTCTTCTTTAATTTGTCTTCAGTGCCTAATAATAATAATAATAATGGCATTTTATTATTATAGTTTAGGATAAAGCAATTGAAATTGTGTGTCAACTTCTCAGAAACATAGGGGTATTATTTTTTTTAAGTTTTCTTCCTATAGATGCTAATATTTTTTCCCTCAGTTTTCTTGGAAATATCTCGAACTTTTAGCAGTCTGGCCTTGTGATTCATGTGAACCAGTTGCTAAATGGGTTACAGAAGAAAGAGAGAAAAATATAGCTACTTAAAAAAAAAAAAAACCCAAAAACCTGTCATTTCCTTGCCAAATCTGTAAGAGGTGATATTTTAAAGGTAGTAAAGTGCAGCCGGTTATAGGTTTCGTTAAAGTTGGCTAATGTAGGAGAATGAGTGAAATGTCATTTTCCCCCTCTCTCTAAGGTTTCTTTTCCCCCATCACCCTAAAAACAAAAAACCTTAAAACTATATTTTAGGATGCAAAAGGAATAGACCAAGTTTTCATATTCTTGCTAAAGAAAGAAATCGTGATTAATTTCTTTTTCTTCTTTAAATTTATTTTTAAAAAGGGAGAAAAACTGTCTTTTTAGTTTAGAGCAGAACAAATGTCATGTGCATGTTTCTCTAATGTGGTAAGCTTTGTATATTCTTATTTTTTGTCACTTTTATAAGTAAATGTAACTCTTCCATGTCGTGATATAAAGGGCTAGTGGGTAACTCAACATTCTAGGTTCCTTTAAAGCTTCTCATTGTAAAACGCACACTTTTTCTTCCCCCCCTCTGCACCCACTGCATAATCACTAACTATAAGGTAGTTGTCTGAACCGGTTGCCACAAACCTTTTCCCCTTCTTTCACTTTATCTTGGTCCCTGAAATCTTGTCTCCATGATCTTTGATCCAATCACTCCAAAATGCTTTTTGAAAACTTGCTAATGATCTCCTAACTGCCAAACTCAATGTTTATATCACCCTTGTACTCTTTGCAGCCTCTCATACTACAGGCCACTCCCTTTCTGTTTGAAACTCTCATTTTTTCAGATCTGAATTTTAAAACATTTTTGCCCGTGAGCCCTCTGTTCTCTCGCTCCAGCAGCCCAGACCCATTAGGGCTTTTCTCTCCCATTGCTTCAGCTAGAACCTCTACATTCACGTGGATCTACCTCTCTAGCTCCATTCTTCATGAGGTCCAACCTTGTATTTCCCAAGCATTTCCACCTGAGCACTTCTCTGTGGCTGGCCCTACTGAAAGCAACAGGTGTGACAGTGCACGCATGGTCTTTCTCCCCAAAGCCAGCACCTTCTCTGAATTTCTAGCTCGATCAGTGGTACCAGCCAACTCTATGTCCTGGCTAGAGAATTTGATAAACTTTTTTTTTTTAAATGTTTATTTTTGAGAGAGAGAGACAGAGTATGAGTGGGGGAGGGACAGAGAGAGAGAGACATAGAATCCGAAGCAGGCTCCAGGCTCTGAGCTGTCTGCACAGAGCCCAATGTGGGGCTTCCTGAGCTGGAGTCAGACACTTAACCGAGTGATCCATCCAGACACCCTGATAAATTAATCTTGATTAATGCACCCATCATTGATTCTTTCTTTTTCTTGTTTTCAAATGTTTATTTATTTATTTTTGAGGAAGAGAGGGAGAGAGAGAGAGAAGGAAGGGCAGAGAGAGAGGGAGACAGAATCCCAAGCAGGTTCCACACTGTCAGTGCAGAGCCCGATGCAGGGCTTGAACTCAGGGACCCTGAGATTATGACCTGAGCCAAAACCAAGAGTCTACGCTTAACCGACTGAGCCACCCAGACGCCCCTCTTTCTTTTTCTAGTACCCACATCAAAGCAGTCACTGAGGACTGTTGGCTCTGCCTTCACACTGTGTCTCTCATCTGTCACTTCTCATCCTTTCCACTTTATCTGCTATCACTATGGTTTAGGATTTACCATCTCATCCTTGGAGGATGGGAAGAATGAACTTGCTAACTTGTCTCCTGTCTCAGGTTTCTTTCCCTCTCTTACACTCTGCTTCTACCCAAATCCGTTTTGCACTCTGCTTTCCCATAAATTTTCTGTAAACACTGCTTTCATTCCACCAACTCCTCACTCAGGAAAACCTCCCTAGCTCCCTGATGACATCCCAATACCTTCCTCTTCTTTTTTATTTCAACATATGCCAGACAGACATGTTTCTAACTACTGGGCAAACATGCCTATTTCATCCCATCCCCAGATCCATCTACTTCTCTCCACACCCACAGCTACACCACCTTTTCCCAGGATGTTACCTCCTAACTGGCCTCTCTGCTTCCATTTTTGTCTTGCTACAACACCCTCCTCACAGCCACAGTCGTCTTTTAAAAGGTAAATGGCTTCCATGATAGCTGATTTCCAATGAACCATGTCTCCCAGTTTTCATACCCTCATGGAATCTGAGTGCCCTGTCAATCATTTCAACCAACAGAAGGCAGCACAAGTGACAATGTGCCAATTCTGGGCTGAAGCTTTAAGGAGTCATGATAACTTCTGTTTTTGTACTTTTAGAAGACCTGAGCTGCCATATAAGTTGTCTACTTATCCTGGTGGTGAGATCTCATGGGAGACTCTGAAACTACATGGAGAGAGAGGGAGAGGGAGCGGAGGGTGAGGGAGAGAGAGAGAGAGGCTTAGCCGTGCCGGTGTCCAGCTTAGTCCACCAGTATAGTTATTTCTGCCAAGGCACTGGACAAATGAGTGAGTCACCTTGGCTGCTCCAGCCTAGTCTAGCTCTCAGATAAATACAGCCCCAGCTGACATCATGTGAAATATAAGAACTGCCCAGCTGAGCGCAGTCAACTCACAGAATTGTGAGATAATCAAATGGATTTAAAACACTAAGGTTTGAAGTGTTTGGTGCATAGGTAAAGACACACGATTAAATCCAGCTCCTCCTTAGAGGAGCCTACAAGGTTCTACATGACCAGTCTCCTGCCTACGTCTCAGACCTCATATTCTATTCCAGTCTCTATGTTTTGCCATCCTGCCTTGTGTCTGTTCCTCAGACACATTACCTTAGCATGGCCTTTAGCCAGACCCTCTGCCTGGTAATGCTGTCCACCTTCCCAGACAGCCTTCCAGGACAGCCCATCAGAAGCTGCTCTCTTTTCATTCTCCCTTCTCCACCCCCTACTCTTTATCAAGGCATATTATTTGCTTCAAAGTATGACTCTCTGAAAAAAATCTCATTTGTTTATGTGCTTATTGCCCAGGTTTCCTCCCTGCTTTCTCTAGAACATAAGCATCAAGAGAGCAGACACCTTGTCTATCTCATTAGCTACAAGGACATTTACCACGAAGCTTATGAGTCTTATGCTCAGGGACCCCCACTTGTCTTCAAAAGTCCTATATTTAATTTTGTATTTGTGATTTGGTATTCTTTTTCTCAAAGAAGGCTTCTCAAATTGTTTGAACTTCAGATCCCGTGAAACTCAGACCCACCTTTGTTAATTACTGTATTCCTGGGGCCTGGAATGGTGCCTGCACATAGTAAACGATAAATGTTTGTTAACGAATGAATGATGCCTGGCATTTTATAGGAATTCCTAATAATGTGATTACCCATTCCAGGGAGGGAATTTCCATTCTTCTCACATCTGCTCTGCACTTTGCTCCCATGTTCATCTTCTTAAAATAACACCTTCCTCCTGTCACTTCCCTATTCCAGAAATCTTCAACTCCAACATGAATGGAGAATAAAGTTCACACTTCTAAGCCCGCCAATCACTCAAGGCCTTCTTCTAGCTCCTACTTGTTGCCTTCCTAAACACCTCCATCAGAGATAACAGATGTTTTTACTGCTCCATGAGCATTCACACCCCTTCCATCCTCCTAGCCTTCACATTAGATATTCACATTGTTTGGAGATCAACTTGCCTTCAGTCTTGGCCACATGGAAACTTTCTCCATGAAGCCTTCCCAGACTCCACCAGACCTGGTGGTTTCTCCTTCTTCTGAACTCTTCAGTCATGTCATCCGTTTACTTAGAACTGCCTTCGATTGATAGTTACCTTCTCTTGTCTCTGGTCTTATCTGCGCATCTAGGCTGTACAAGCACTCTGCCCAGGGACCATATCCTCATTGGAACCATTCCCAGTTTAGAAGCCCCAGTGGAAATTGAAGAGGTCCTTGGGAGGCCCGGGGATTGTATACTTGGAGCCAAATGGGAAGAAATAACAGAATTTCACAGCTTCCCTGGAAGCAAATAAAATCACCAGAAATGTGAAAAGAAAAGGAATAAAGTCATGAAAAAATGGCAATATAATACTTTAATGTAAGTTCTTAAATCATAAATTCTTCAGGGGCAGTTCTGTAATAGTACCTGAGAAGTGCCTTGTTTGGGGGAATTTACAGCAATATTGCACTCCCGAAGAGATGGCAATACAGCAGTTGGTAATGTGGTGATCATGCGGGTGGTGATAACGTCGGCAATGTAAAGACAGCTCTAGTTTGTTAAGGTGAATGAGACATCGGTATTGCTTGATGGGGTCCTGCATGAGCCGAATTTACTCCCGTACTGCTGTCTATGTTAGTAATGCCAAAGGAAACAAAGTTTTTCCAAAGGAAAGTGGAATTTGTGTTTCATTTTTCAAAATGGCTACATTTTCCCCAAGGCATAATGGAAGAGTCTTCTTCAAACAATACACTTCTAGAAAAGAAAGTACTTTTAGGAAATGGGGAAGAGCTTTTGTTTCCTGCTAGCATCAGGCTTCTTTGTCTTCTTTTGTGTGTGTTTCAGTGATAGGCGAAACGACAGTCCTTTAGTAGAAGTTAAAATTATAGCCCTAAAAAAAATCTACTCAAATACAGTATTTTATTTCAGTTTAGACTCATTTCCAATTGTGCTTAATCTTTTCCAGGCTTGTTATTGCTTTCTCTTACAGTTTCCACTGTGAAATGACATCTTTAGTCTCTTTTGCCCTCTATTGAATTGCCCTGGTAATAACAGTAACTAGCAAAATGTTAGTTCTCTAGCATGTAGGGGAAGACATAAATATTTGATCTCAGATCAGTGGTGTGTGTAATTGTTGCTATAGAGAAAAATCTTTGCTGCCCAAATCTGGAGGCCTATTAAAATTTAATTTCTGGGTCTTCTCCATATATATAAAACTCAGAACATTTCATAGCATGTAAGTTAACCCTTCCCTGTTCCTGTGACAAACTATTCTCCATCTTCATGGGGACGGAGCAGGAGGAAATGAAACTCACTCATAGGAATAGGATTTAGATGTTATAGAGTAATTTCTTCAATGAACACTGAAAAATTCTGGAAACAAATATCAAGGGGAATTATGGGTTGTGTTCTCTAGATGCCATAAAACATAGGGTAGACTCTCATTTGTCTGCATTTCCTGTTATGATTTTTCAGAAATTAGGAATATTCATAGGAAAGCAAAATAATAGGAAAAGATGCAATTGATGCATTAGCTTGCCTTTATAAACAGTTTAAAAGCTGGGTCAATACTAAGAAATTGAAAAACTATGGCTTCACAGTATGTAAATGCTATTCATAAGTTATATTTACAGAATTCCAACTATAAAAAGAGCACATAAAGCAAATGTTCTTAGGGCAACAGTGGCAGGAGTATAATATATGAAGCTTTTCCTCCTAATACTTACATCACAATTGTAAGTGGGATTTAGCTACTGGCTGACTCATCTCATTATATCCAGATGAATGAAGTACTAAAGAAGTAGATAATCCCGAAGCTTAATTTTATACATTAGTTTCAAAGTCTCTCAACTGTACCCAAAGCTGTTATGGTAACACAATTAACTGTTCTGTCTTCTCTTAGTTTCCCTCCTTCCCTTCTGAGGGAGTGGGACACAAACCTAAAGTAATAAATAGTTTAGTGGAACAGAAAGATAGGTGAGCCTAGAGGGCTAGGTAGACAATCTGAAATAAGTCAAGATTGACCAAAGGGTAAATATAAAAAGCAGTCTAATGAGATTTTTAGAAATCAGATTTTTTTCTTGTTGGCTTGTGCCATGCAACTAATTTACCTATCAGGACTTAAGATAGGCGAGGCCAACATTGTTCAATCCAGGACTCCAATCACCTAATTGCTGTGTGATTGCTTAATCTTAAGCAAGTTTTTTTTTTTTTTTTAAATCTTCTAGGCCTCAATTTCCTCATTTGTATAATGAAAAAGATAAAACTTCATAGAGTTGTTCTGAGGATGAAATGAGACAATATCTATGAAATACTAGGGAGAGATTTGGCCAGAAGAGACTTTTGATTAATATTAGTCATTAGCATCATCATAATGACTGTAATTCTCAACATTATCTTTATTATTTTTAGCGTAAATAATGAAGATAATAGTAACAGCCTTAACAGGGAAAGTTTCCCTAGACATTTGCTGGGAAATAAAGTGGAGATAGGAAGTCTGAATTCTGTGCATGATCCTTCCCAACTCAGTGTTGTGTTTGAGGCTGTGCCCCAGGACCAGACAGGCTCATAGGATTCCCTGACATCACCCACAGGACACTATCTGGTCCTATGTTTCCTGTATACTTTCTGAGCAGGATTCAGAGCTTCCCAGGCAAATGATCAGCCATGGGTGCCTTGAGCTGTCAGTTCAGTAGTTCTTTATTTGACGCATGACTTGTCTTGATTTGGGCCAAGAATTAGAATGAGGGAACTATTACTTGACTTTTTAACATAGAAAACTGTGGCATAGCCCTGGGCCCAAAAATGTCAGACAGGATGAAATTTGTATTGTCAACAGTGATGCATAATTGTGTTTTCTATTATTTGAATTTTTTTTTAATGTTTACTTATTTTTGATATTTTTGAGAGACAGAGAGAGACAGCATGAGCAGGGGAGGGACAGAGAAAGAGGGAGACACAGAATCTGAAGCAGGCTCCAGGTTCAGAGGTGCCGAAGTCAGACTCTCAACTGACTGAGCCACCCAGACACTCCAACAGTTATGCATATTCTGAAGTAATAAATAGCAATAGGTTTTGAATACAGGAATTTATAAATTGGATATAAGGTTCTTTTTTCTTTTTTTGCTCAGGGGGCGTGGGTCCTGACATGGAATTGCCTTATCTTTTGGGGGTAGGGTGGGAAGATGTGTTGAAATATATCTTCTACTCAAAGAAGCATTCGCTCCTCTTTCAGATATTCTTTGTAGATGGTACATGCAGGTAAACAAGGGGATCCTGAATTTGGAGGAGACTATGTCAAAGAACAAAGAGATGGTCTGTGAATATGTGTCCATGGAGATTTGGGAAGTTTGAGTAAGCTGGCCATTGTGGAGTCCCTGAGAGGTAGGGTTGGAAAAGTTTCCTTGGCAAAATCGCCATTTTACCAGTTATATTGTAATCTCTCTGCAGAAAGCCTGAATTATAAAGAGAAGAAGAAGACTGAAAATAAAGAGAGCCGAAAGAATTCAATTATTTTTCTTTTTCTCAGGAGAAAAAAAAAGGAATCTAAAGTACTAGTATGAATTAGTATTAACTAGTATATCACAACTAAGTTGCCGAGGAGTGGGATGGAATAGTAAGCTTTTAAGATTTGGATGACATTTCACTTGGAACTATATCCTTTCCTCAGTCTTATTCCCTTTGTCTGTCTGTCTGTCTGTCTGTCTCTCTGCCCCCACTTTCCCTCACTCTCTCCCCTTTAAATTTAATTAATACCTACTGAATGGCTGCTATGCGCAAAATACTGTGTTAGGCACCTTGGTCACCTAGGTAAAGCTAGAAAATGAGACACCCTCCCTGGCCAGCCCAGATATTATGGTAACAGGAAAGAGTATGTATTTTTCACTGCAACCTAATTAATTGGGATTCTAATATATGCATCAATCTGAGATGATTCGGTTAATGTGGGTCTCCAAGAGGCTGATTATCTAGACACATGGGCCAAATTAAGTTTCTGAACTTACTGAGAGCCAAATCATGGTCCCTGGAGACCCACTGAAGACACTGTCACCCTGGGCATTGCCTCTGGGTGCTCAACAGGGATCTGTCTCTGAGAACTCCAGCCCATTCTTATTACTTTCAGCAGGAGGATGCAGCTCTTATACCAAGTCATAAATACCACCATAGACACCCTTGTTGAAAAATATGAAAAATAAATGTCGAATTTGGGCTTCATTTTTAGTGGCAGTGTCTGTTGACCAGCCCCTGATATTCCTCATGGTATGCATGTGTAAGTGTGCGAAGGTAAAACAGCAGGGAAAGGGTGCTAGCAACAGAGATGAATGTGAAGGGGATTTTTTAAATCGTAAAAACAGGCATTAAAAGGCAGGGGATAGGGCGCCTGGGTGGCGCAGTCGGTTAAGCGTCCGACTTCAGCCAGGTCACGATCTCGCGGTCCGTGAGTTCGAGCCCCGCGTCAGGCTCTGGGCTGATGGCTCAGAGCCTGGAGCCTGTTTCCGATTCTGTGTCTCCCTCTCTCTCTGCCCCTCCCCCGTTCATGCTCTGTCTCTCTCTGTCCCAAAAATAAATAAATAAACGTTGAAAAAAAAAATTAAAAAAAAAAAAAGGCAAGGGATAGAATCCAACAGCCAAAGAAAGTATAATTAAAACAATGATTTCATAACATCAATCAAGCTCTTTTTATCCCAAATTTCAAGAATTCATCCTATAATATTTTTATTATTTTATACTCTGAAATTACCCAAAGCACTGATCTAAATCTAACCATGTGATTATAAATTTCCTGAAAAGTCATGAAATACTTCACAAATTATTCATTTACTCAAGATTAAGTGTTACACTGGCTATTATATTCTCTAATAAATCCTATTATCGATTATTTGTACAAATGATTTACACATTTAACTACATTTTTAGCTTGCCGCTTATTAAGTCTTAAACCCTCAAAAGATGAGATTAAAAATTGCCTGGGATAATATATTTTACATGAATTAAATGATTCAAAACCAACTGCAAAAGAAGCAAATCCAGTTGCATCTGTTCAGAGTTGCTAAATAAGGTTCATTTATGTGGTTTAAAGTTGTCCTCTATTTTTATTTTGCAAGTTTTGCCCAATACTTTGGAACTACTTGTTTTCTTTAATTACTCTGACCCTACAGAGGGAATGGGAATAAGATAGCGCAAACATACCCTGACACACTAATGTAGAAAGCTCACATTGGACTTTGCTAATGCATGCAAAACCTGTCCCTAAGGCTTCCTTTTTCTGCTCCTTTCTTTTTCCTGCAGTACAACTCTGGAAGGGATCAATAGATTGTCTCCTTTTGAAGGCCATGACTCCAGTTGAAAAAGACTTCAACCACGAATAGATATTTTTTTTCTTTGTGCCTAAGGAATACATGCTCATTAATAGAAAAAACAAGTTTCATTTTAGCACTGTGATCCATTATGGTGATAACAGTCATAACACTACTGCTAAAAAGTTAGCTATGTCACTTAACTAATCAGCATGTATATATAATAAAATAGTTCTGCTGAAAAATTGGCTATGTGAACTGACTAATCAGTATGAGTATAGGCTTATATTAAATACTTAACCATGTTATAACACCACCCTGGTATGGAACACAATAAGTCATTACTTATATTAGACGCATGAAGGCCACAAAAATAAATATTTGCAAAGGACACAGGCAAGTGCATTTTCAAAACAGCTAACACTCAAGTGCTCACTATGTGTCTGGCACTCTGTCAAATGCTTTATGTGTTAACTCGTTTAATCTTCACGACAATTTTGGAAAATACATACTATTATTTCCCCCATTTTAGACATGAAGAAGGTGGAGTCACAGAGAGATTCAGTGCTTTGTGCCGCTTGTGCAGAGATAGGAGTATTCTGATCCCTGAGGCGATCATGTCTTCTTACAAACTAACGGGATATTTACCTGCATATACCCTGCCCTAAGAACTGACCATGTCACATCCCACATTAGGTGTAGGAAGAAGCTGGAGGGCTGAGGGAGCAACACACTCCTGGCTGTACTCAAAGGCCCTTCCTTATGCTGACACTTGCTGCGCTTGGACCAAACTATTGTGCCCAAGAATGGAGAGTCCCCAGGAAGCTCCAGCTTCTTTCACACAAATAGACCCTTGGTGGCCTACCCTTGTACTCCCAACCAGTGTCTCCGTACAGTATGCCTTCCAAGTGGGTCACAGTCTTAACCAAATTCTAAAAACAATAGCTGTTGCAAAATTGTGGCGTGTTTATGATTTGGAAAGTGAAGCTCAAAAAGTTTACCTGACAATCGTGGGGACGGCCAGTGCAGAGCAGTACCAGAGCCCAGGCTCCTGATTCCCAGTTCCATGCTGCCTCCTAGTGGTCTACTGTTAATAGCCCTGCTTCCAAAGGCACCACCAGGTTGAAATACTCTTTCCTTCTCTCAGAAGAGGAAACAGAAGAACAGATCAACTAACTGATTCACAGAAAAGCTCAGGAGTTAAATCTTTTTAGACCAGGTTTCAAACTAGTTCTTCCAAATATTTTGAGACAGGATGATCTTATCAAAAATTCTTCTAATTTAACTAAAATGTCATGATTGCAATACAAATAAATCTAAAAGGCCCATTTGGGGATCATTTGGTACTTCAAAAAGTGACAAAAATAAATACAGAGATTTTTAAAACACACTGAAACATGGTAATACATGCCACCAGCAAATTGCTTTCAAGGGTCACCTTAGAATCTTAGAATGCTGCCTTTCTGGACTACATTGTAAATTTTATTGACCTTCAAGTATGAAAGAAGGACTCAAATATTAGCAGTATAACACTGCCATATAAAATGCTGTTTCTCTTTAAACTGTTTCAAAAGAATGGACAGTGCTTGGTGGATGTTCTTTTCATTCTCTCCTGACATGTTCCTAATAATTTATGTGCATGCAAATATCATGAGACAACACGGCAAGTAAAACTGCCACTTTCAATCTGAAGCTTCACAAATGTCCAAATTTTCATATGTAATATGTGTTCTTATATATGTATATAAACACACTCAAACGTATATACACATGCATGTATATATGCTTATAAATCACTGTATTCTACATGCATTATACATGCTTTATACATGCATTGTACATTCTACATGCTTATACATGCATGTGTATATATGCTTATAAATCACTATTCTACAAAATATTACAAAGATAGGTGAAGACAAAGACATTCTGTTCAAAAGCATACCCACATATTGTGACTCAAGTGAAAAACTTAAGTGTAACTTTAGAAACCACCTTTCCAAATTCACAAGCCATGAATTAAGGGTCAGTGCCCTAGTTCTCCAGTATACTCTAAGACATGGAAGGTTCTGGTCACTTTGCAAGATGTAAGTTTAAATCAAGTTTCACAAAGCACTTGCTGCTGCAGTGAATTTGAACTCAAGAGGAAACAGCAATTCTGTAAAATGCCAACCCTTGACTGCAATCCACAATATGGTCGTTGGGCCAACTGTTCTGCACAACAGGTGCAACAGATGGCGTTGCTCTCCAGCGCTCCCCCATCGCTTTTGTTCTGCCCTTTTACCAGTGGGCAAAAAAGCCACCACTTACTCTGGTGAGTTGTGTTCATTTTCTTGGAAGGCAGAGGGCTTTCATTTGGGCTTCCTTTCCAATGGCCTGGGTGTCCATAGTGGAGAGACCAGGAAGTTTTCATGTTATGCCGAGGTCTTTAGGCTAGGAGGAAAAAAAAAAAAACACAAAAAAAACAGATCAAACCTCTGCAGGGCCAATCTGGGATCTGTTGAGATGCGCTGGCTTTTGTGATTTTCTTTTCATAAATTCACTGAACTCTTCTTTTCTCTCTTTGGAAATAATGGCATCTTATGAGAGAAGGGACATTCTATCTATTAAATCATGGTGATGTCTGCAGAATGCTCTGAACAAAATCTGCTAAAGCACTCCAATTCAGCATGATAAGAAAATCCAGTCACTTGTTTATGTAGTCAAAATAATCTAGGAAAAGAAAAACGTGGAAGCTTAGAAACAGGATTTATTTTAAATAGTGATACTTTAGAATCACTGATTTAAATTTTTTTTATTAATGTTTTTATTTATTTTTGAAGGAGAGAGAGAGACAGGGCATGAGTGGGGGAGGAACAGAGAGAGAGGGAGACACAGAATTCGAAGCAGGCTCCAGGCTCTAAGCTGTCAGCACAGAGCTCGACGCAGGGCTCAAACCCACGAACTGGGAGATCATGACCTGAGCCGAAGTCAGACACTCAACCGACTGAGCCACCCAGGCGCCCCTAGAATCACTGATTTTAAATGGGATTTGAATTATTTCAAATATATGTATTGTTTTGATAATGGCAGCGATGTAGGTAATCTCCATTACTTCTAAATTAGAGCAAGAAGGTTTCAAGATGTAAACCACACAAAGAAGATCTTTCTTGCCATAGGCAGTACTATGCCTGAGTGGCTTACTAAAGGAACGGGCAGTGCAGGGACAAAGCATAAAATTTTAGCATAGTTAAAACCCCCAGTGAACTCACAGGGATAATCCTCTATGCACCTTGTCTCATGGATGTCAAATAGCTTTTCCCTAAGTGCTTTCTGCTACAAGAAAATCACCATCTCAAAGGGCAAGTCATTCCATTTCTAAATAACTTAAATCATTAGACAGTTCTTTCTCATTTTAAGGTGAAATCTATTCCCTCTAACTTCCATCCCTTGGTCCACTCTCTAGAGCTATAAAAATAAGATTTGTTCCCCTTCCATATAATAGCCCGCTAGATATTCAAAGTTCACGATTATATTCTGCCTAAGTCTCTCCCCTTTCCTGGATACATATCCCATTTCCTCAAAGCACTCATAACATAATCAATAATCTTTCCTTCCTCATTCATCCTCCCCTGATTGTGCTCAAGTTTGATCTTTTGAAATCTCCAGCATATCACTATGTCTTGAGGTTCTCTCTTCCTGTTTTAGTTCTGAGCGTTTACCATCTTAAAAACAGGCAGTCAAGCAAGAAGCACACACACATACACACACACACACACACACACACACTCCATTACCTTCCAGGTTTCACTTTATTTCTCTCCTCTCCTTCAAACTCTAAGTTTTTGAAAAAAGTATTCTGCACCCACTTCTCCACTCCCTCCCTTCCAAAGCTGCCGCAATCTGCTTCTGACTTCATACTTGCTGAAATTGTTTATAGTGATATCACTGTTGACCCTTGAGGGTGAGTTGGCAAAGCAGCCTGAGAACAGAACTGGGTGCCAGACAGACGTGGTTTCTTGGATCTACACCTTGCTAGTTGTATGACCTTGGCAAAGTACTTAACCTCTCTCAGTCTTATTTTCCTCATCGATGAAAGAAATTGTTGTGAGGACCTAATAAGATGATGTAAGAAATGTGTTAACAGTCCTGGCCTGGAGCTGGTGATCAAAGCTGGTCATTATTATTATTGTTATCACTGCTCTCACCAGTGTCTGTCAGGCTTCAGCGTGCATCAGAATCACCTGGTGAGCTTGTTGAAACAGACTGCCGCCCCACCTCTGCCTTACGCCCCACCCCATCTCCCCTCTCTCTGATTCTGTGGGTCTGGATGCAGCCACGAATGTGCATGTCTAACAGGTTCCTGGGGATGCTGATGTTGCTGGCTCAGGAACAGTGCTTTGAGAACCACTCTGGCCTCAACTTTTGCCACTCCAAGTGGACCGGTAGCATTGACATGGACATCACCTGGGACCTTTTTAAAACTTCCACATCCAGACCTCCTGAATCATAGTGTGCATGTTAATGAGACACCAAATGATTCCTATGCGCATTCAAGTTTGAGAAGCATGAGATATCTCTTGGTCCTCGTATCAGTTCAGTAATATCTAATGCTTTATTTCCCCCTTCTTTTAGATAGTTTTTAAGCTTTCCAGGTACAATTTCCTCCAGGTTTTCCACATATCACTGATTATTCCTTCTCAATCTGATTTCCCTTCCTCTGGGGCTATAATCCTCCTTTGGGTTCTGTTTTACTCCTGTTTTCATTCTACATGCTTGAATTGGTTAAGATTAGATTCCAGGGCACCTGGGTGGCTCAGTCAGTTAAGCATCCAACTCTTGATTTGGGCTCAGGTCATGATTTCATGGTTTGTGGGATTAGCCCCCCATCGGCCTCTGCACTGACAGCACAGAGCCCCTCTTGGGATTCTCTCTCTCTCCCTCCCCCACTCTCTTTCTCTCTCTCTCAAAATAAACAAATAAACATTAAAAAAAAAGATTACAGGGGTGTCTGGGTGGCTCAGTTGGTTAAGCATCTGACTTTAGTTCAGGTCATGATGATGTTGTTCATGGGTTTCAGCCCTGCACAGGGCTCTGTGCTAACAGTTCAGAGCCTGGAGCCTGCTTCAGATTCTCTCTCTCTCTCTCTCTCTCTCTCTCTCTCTCTCTCAGTCCCTCCCCTGCTTGCACTCTGCCTCTCTATCAAAAATAAACATTAAAAATTTGTTTAAAAAGATTAGAATCCACAGCAAGTAATAGTTAACCTCCCTTGCAAAACAATTGTTTAGAACAGATAAGAGACCATTTCTTTCTCAAAGTCCAGATGTGGGTAGTTCAGTGTTGCTTGTGATGACTCTGTCCCAAAAGCTTTTAATGATCCATGTTCCCTTCACTCTGGTTCTTCATCCTTCATGGCTTTCACTCCCAATGTCACTCATGGATTAAATACCACCATCACATCTGCATTCCAGCCGCCAGGAAGGAAGAAGGGATACAGAAAAAGAAAAAAAAAAGACAGCTGTCAGCTATTTTTAAGGAAGGCTGCTGGAAGCTGCCACCAGATACATCTGATTACAGCTCACTGGCTAGAGCTTAGAGACCTGGCCACGCTTAACACGTGAGGGTGGGAAATGTGGTCGGCTCAGCTAAAAAGTGGGGCTATTCTTACCGTGGAAGCGGACAACTGCCAGTCTGCCACGTGTGCCACAATTCACCCACCTATTACCCATCTTACTACATGGAATACACTCAACTCCCCCCCCCAAGGGAGACGTGTCCGTTTGCTAGAGCTGCTGTCACAAAGTATCACAAGCTGGGAGGTTTAAACAACAGACACTATTGTCTTCCAGTTCTGGAAGCTGGAAGGCTAATATCAAGGTATTGGTAGTTAGGTAAGGGAAGGAGCTACTCCAAGTCTCTCTCCTTGGTTTGTAGATGATCATCTTCATATTCACATGGTACCCTCCTTGTGTGCCTATCTATGTCCAAATTCCCCCTTCCTGTAAAGACACACCAATCATATTGGGTCAGGGGCCCAGTCTACTCCGGTAGGACCTCGTCTTCACAAATTAAAACGTCAGTGGCCCCATTTCCAAATAAGGTCACATTCTGAGGTATGAGGGGTGAGGACTTCAACATATGAAATGTGGAAGGGGACACAATTCAACCCATAACATAATAGAAACCCTATTTTCTATCAAGTTATTGAAGTTCCTATCAATTCCAAGTCTAGGAACCTTGGGCCAAGTGCCCATACCTGGGGGCTGACATGCTGGAAGCGAAGGGAGGGCATGTTACTGTCATGACTGCCTATATCTGCCAGATGGCCAGTGATTATATTTAAGATGGTTTCCCTTGGAAGGAGCTGTGGTTAGGTTCATCTATACCATGGATGTGATTGCTAACTCTACTGACCATACCACCTGCCTAGCAGTCCCTTACTTTAGCACAGATTTACGATATGCTGCTCTTCTTGATACATCTCTTTAGACGTTCAACTGGCTCAATCAGATGCTGTTCAAATAGCACCTCTACAGAGAAGCCTTTCCAGACCACCTTGTCTAAAATAGCCCTTTCCCTCCGCTCCATCACTTTCTAGCTCCTTACCACAAGTCATTTTTCTTTCATAACATTTATCACTACCTGATATTGTATTAACTATGTCTGTGTTTATTCTCTGTATTCCTCACTAGAATGTAAACTCCATGAGGACAGGGACTTTGTATATTTTATTCACCTCCACAGTTCCAATACCTAAAATACAGTGCCAAGTAAATTATTGAAAGAATGAATAAATCCTTCAAGATTTTGTTTACCTTGCCCAGATCTTGTACTATATAGATGAAAAATATTTTGAAAGCGGGAGAATGAGTCCTCTAAATTTTGCTTCTGGGCTAACATTTCTAAGAATTCATAATTCTGTGTCCTATAAGCTATGCAAGCTATAGAATTCCTAGCTATTTTTGAGACTTCACCTGGTTTGAGGATTTCACTCAACTTTCTCACTTGCTCCGGTAAGTATGCACTAAGCCATAGGTTCTCAATAGAGCAATATTTTCAAATTATGGGTTAGGACTCATTAGGAGTCATGAAATTGCTGTAATGAGTCACAACCATTATTATCTAAAAGAAAAAAATGGACTAGAATAGACATCAGAACTTGTGCCATGTTTTAAAAATAAATGTTGTTTTGTGAAATCTCTGTTTTGGTTTTATTTATCTATGCACATGTACACTGTACTACAAGGTAAAATGTGTTTGTTACTTTGGGTCATGGTCAAAAACAGTCATTGCTTTTGTCCTCAGGGAACAGAAACACAAGGAGCTTATCTCAATGCAATTTTTTAGCTATTGAATTTTAGTCATTTATTCAATTCACTTCTTTTGAGGAGAGAACAATCAATTTGGTTAACACATTGTTTTTCAAAACAATCTTTGCCATTGAAAAGCTCATAATGTAGCAGAAAAAGTGGAAATACCATATAGGATGGGAGATTCAACAGAAAGCACAGGAGTTCAGGGCAGGGAGCAATTAATTTTGCCAGTTTCCTAAGAAATGTGTTCACAGATTTGAGACATGCACATATGTAGTGTTTGTGAGAAAAACTGAAGATAAGTTTCGCCTCTTTCACATATTAAAAAAAATTATTTATTTATTAATTTATTTATTTATAAAATTTACATCCCAGTTAGTTAGCATATAGTGCAATAATGACTTCAGGAGTAGAATCATTGGTGGTTCTACTCCCTACATATGACACCCAGTGTTCATCCATCCCAATAAGTGTCCTCCTTCCTGTCCCTTGCCCATTTAGCCCATCCCCCCACCCAAAAACCCTCCAGCAACCCTCAGTTTGTTCTCTATATTTAAGAGTCTCTTATGTTTTGTCCTCCTCTGTTTTTATATTATTTTTGCTTCTCTTCCTTTATGTTCATCTGTTTTGAATCTTAAATTTCACATATGAGTGAAGTCATATGATATTTGTCTTTCTCTGACTGACTAACTTCACTTAGCATAATACCCTCTAGTTCCATCCACATAGTTGCAAATGGCAAGATTTCATTCTTTTTGATTGCCGAGCTATACTCCAGTGTGTGTGTGTGTGTGTGTGTGTGTGTGTGTACCACATCTTCTTTATCCATTCATCTGCTGATGGACATTTGGGCTCTTTCCATACTTTGGCTATTCACACCTTTTTTTTTAAATGTTTATTTTTCAGAGAAAGAGAGAGAGACAGAGTGCAAGCAGGGAGGGGGCAGAGAGAGAGGGAGACAGAGGATCTGAAACAGGCTCCATACTGTCAGCTCACAACCCTGAAGTGGGGCTCGATCTGAGCTGAAATCAAGAGTTGAATGCCTAATGACTCAGCCACCCAGGCACCCTACCTCTTTCACACTTTTTAAAAAATATTTATTTTTGAGAGAGACAGAGACAGAGACAGAGACAGAGACAGAGTGGGAGCAGGAGAGGATTGGAGAGAGAGGGAGACACAGAATCTGAAGCAGGTTCCATGCTCCATGCTGTTAGCACAGAGCCCGATGCAGGGCTCGAACCCATGAACTGTGGGATCATGACCTGAGCCAAAGTTGGCTCAGTACTATTCATCACTTACTGAATTGTTACTAGATGTCCGTGTATATTAGTCAGGACTTTGGGTTGCAAGTGAAATAAAGCAGGACCGCAGCTGGCTTTAGAGGTAACTGGAAGGAACATGGCTTGACAGACACGAGGTTGGTCTATCTTCTCTGTTTTTCTCTGCATGTTGCTTTTATTCTCTCACACTGACTTTTGCTACCCAGCAGGAAACAGATGCCAGCAGCCTTTCCCTTCATTCCTCCCCAACTGTACCACTGAGGAGGGACCCAAACTCTCTCTCTAGTCCCAATAAACAAACAAAACTGTAGCCTAAGGAAAAGTTTAAATTACCTCAACAGAAGGTAGGTACAGGTGTACCCCACTATCCGAAAGTAGAGTGTTCCTATGAAACCTAAAATGGTATAAAGTGAAGAAGCAATTAACATCGATGTATGTGGAAAGAACTTTTGAGTGTTCCAAGGCTCAAAAAAATGATCTCTTGTAGGCTCTTCTGATACCTTAGCGCATGTCTTGCTAACAGATGAAGAAAATAAATCGAGATACAGCACAGATGCTCACGGACAGTTTAAAGCTATGGTGGCTTGGGCACCTGGGTGGCTCAGTCTGTTGAGCATCCAACTCTTGATCCCAGTGTCATGGGACTGAGCCCCGTGTCAGGCTCAGTGTGAGGCCTGCCTAAGATACTCTCTCTCCCTTTGCCCCTCCTCCTGCTAATGTGCTCTCTCTCTCTCTCTCTCTCAAAACAACAACAACAACAACAAAAAAAAAAAAAAAAAAAAAAGGCAAGCTATGGTGGCTTGATGTGGAGATGCTGAGTGTAGTTCCCAGGGAAGGAGTTTGGGGATGCCACTCATTGCTCAGGGTCTGCACTGCCTCTAGGACAGCGCGCTGCAAAATAAAGGTTGAATGCTATTTTCACTCTTCTTTTTTCTTAACAGCAAAAATCTTCGGCATTAAGGAGGACACTTGTTGGGATGAGCACTGGGTGTTATATGTAGGGGATGGGTCACTGATTCTACTCCTGAAATCATTATTGTACTATATGGTAACTAACTTGGATGAAAATTAAAAAAATAAATAAAAGGATAAAAATAAAATGCTCAAAAAAAAAAAAAAAGCATGAAAATCTTCAGAGTTCTTTTGGTTGGTGAAATCAAGTACTAATGTAGGTCTTTCCTAAAAGCGAAGTGGCATAAGGTGAACTTTTGAAAAACAAAGGATACCTGTACCCTATCCCAGGCCAATAAACTGTCTGGAATGTGGGATATTCCAATTAATCTAGTTTCTGTTGAGTAAGTATCGCTGGGCGAATCAGTGGTGGTGACTAGGTGGGATCTATAAGAAAATGGCAATTTTCCTTTTAATCATACAGCTAAGTTGAGGCAATAACACATCACAAGCACAGGTGTTATTTGGGGGCATATCAGACCATAAACGTTCACTACATGGGTGTAATGTTAAGTACCTTACACACGTTACTTAAGAGAATCTAGCCATAACATGCAAATAACCTGTAAGGTTCAGCTCAGTTTATCATCAAATTGCTTTGTCCCCAGGTATAGAAAACCAGGAGCTTTGGGGCCTATCTATGTGGGTTGTTCTTGAAGAGAAGCCTGATAAAATCTGGCCTTCCTAGTCTTGCTTGCTAATGGTTCATAGTGATGGAAGGACAGATTTCAGATACTATAGAAGGCCCTGTCAAAAAACTCGGTAAGAAGGTTTACCTTGAGTTATTCCTGTGTAAAAATGCTGATTTGACCTATTCTTCCCATATGGGCTGACCCTCATTCTCTGCTGCTCCTAACAGCTGCTCTGAAGGTTACAGAGTCTGTTGCTTACACAGCTGCTTTAGCAGAGAGTGGACCAGGCTGACTTCCAGCCTTTGGACTGTTAACCCCTTCACAGCTATTTTTGAAGTCTGATGAAAGATACTATTTTATAGACAGGAGCTTATGTTCCAGTTCAGCTGAAAGCACTGGGGCTGCTGATACAGAAAATCTTTTTTTCTTCCTTCTCTTCTCTTCTCTTCCTCCCTCCCTCCTTCCTTCTGATTTCCTTCGCCATCCCTCTTCTGTCTCTTTTTCTTTTCTTGCCAATTACAATTTCTTGCACATATGGGATAGCAGGTTTTTTTTTTTTTTTTTTTTTTTTCCCCCCCCACGGTTACCTGGTATGTCCCTTCCTCTTCTATCACGATTCTGGACTCAAGATATTTTCCTTTCACCCTTCTCCCTTGGCAAGATTTTGATTTAAAATTTTTTTCTTTCAATGTTTATTTATTTTTGAGACAGAGTGGGGGCAGCAGAGAGAGAGGGAGACACAGAATCCAAAGCAGGCTCTAGGCCCTGAGCTGTCAGCACAGAGCCTGACTCGGGGCTCTAAAGCAGGAACCATGAGATCATGACCTGAGCGGAAGTCAGATGCTTAACCGACTGAACCACCCAGGTGCCCCTGATTTAAAAATTTTCTTAACAATCTGTATGCTGAAAACTATAGAAAGCTTATGAAGGAAATTGAAGAAGATATAAAGAAATGGAAAAACATTCTGTGCTCATGGATTGGAAGAATAAATATTGTTAAAATGTCAATACTACCCAAAGCTATCTACACATTCAATGCAATCCCAATCAAAATTGCACCAGCATTCTTCTCAAAACTAGAACAAGCAATCCTAAAATTCATATGGAACCACAAAAGGCCCCAAATAGCCAAAGTAATTTTGAAGAAGACCAAAGCAGGAGGCATCACAATCCCAGACTTTAGCCTCTACTACAAAGCTGTAATCCTCAAGACAGCATGGTATTGGCACAAAAACAGACACATAGACCAATGGAATGGAATAGAAACCCCAGAACTAGACCCACAAACGTATGACCAACTAACCTTTGACAAAGCAGGAAAGAATATCCAACGGAAAAAAGACAGTCTCTTTAACAAATGGTGCTGGGAGAACTGGACAGCAACATGCAAAAGATTGAAACTAGACGACTTTCTCACACCATTCACAAAAATAAACTCAAAAATGGATAAAGGACCTGAATGTGAGACAGGAAACCATCAAAACCCTAAAGGAGAAAGCAGGAAACGACCTCTCTGACCTCAGCCGTAGCAATTTCTTACTTGACACATCCCCAAAGGCAAGGGAATTAAAAGCAAAAATGAACTACTGGGACCTTATGAAGATAAAAAGCTTCTGCACAGCAAAGGAAACAACCAACAAAACTAAAAGGCAACCAACGGAATGGGAAAAGATATTTGCAAATGACATATCGGACAAAGGGCTAGTATCCAAAATCTATAAAGAGCTCACCAAACTCCACACCCGAAAAACAAATAACCCAGTGAAGAAATGGGCAGAAAACATGAATAGACACTTCTCTAAAGAAGACATCCGGATGGCCAACAGGCACATGAAAAGATGCTCAACGTCGCTCCTCATCAGGGAAATACAAATCAAAACCACACCCAGATACCACCTCACGCCAGTCAGAGTGGCCAAAATGAACAAATCAGGAGACTATAGATGCTGGCGAGGATGTGGAGAAACAGGAACCCTCTTGCACTGTTGGTGGGAATGCAAATTGGTGCAGCCACTCTGGAAAACAGTGTGGAGGTTCCTCAGAAAATTAAAAATAGACCTACCCTATGACCCAGCAATAGCACTGCTAGGAATTTACCCAAGGGATACAGGAGTGCTGATGCATAGGGGCACTTGTACCCCAATGTTTATGGCAGCACTCTCAACAATAGCAAATTATGGAAAGAGCCTAAATGTCCATCAACTGATGAATGGATAAAGAAATTGTGGTTTATATACACAATGGAGTACTACGTGGCAATGAGAAAGAATGAAATATGGCCCTTTGCAGCAACATGGATGGAACTGGAGAGTGTGATGCTAAGTGAAATAAGCCATACAGAGAAAGACAGATACCATATGTTTTCACTCTTATGTGGATCCTGAGAAACTTAACAGAAACCCATGGGGGAGGGGAAGGAAAAAAAAAGAGGTTAGAGTGGAAGAGAGCCAAAGCATAAGAGACTCTTAAAAACTGAGAACAAACTGAGGGTTGATGGGGGGTGGGAGGGAGGAGAGGGTGGGTTATGGGTATTGAGGAGGGCACCTTTTGGGATGAGCACTGGGTGTTGTATGGAAACCAATTTGACAATAAACTTCATATACTGAAAAAAAAATGAGATTGATTCATCAGGAGGACCTCAATTCACATCCCCCAATTCGGGATAAATTGACCTCAATTATCAAGACTAGTTTACCTGCCCTGTACAGATCAGCCGCTGACCTATTTTATGTTACACAGAGTGTTTTAAACCTTTGTGTGTTTCTCCAGATGTATGCTAAGATTCTTAAGGTCAAAGCTTTTAAAATAAATAATAAAACTAAAAAAAAATTTTCTTAACATTAAAGAATAAGTTCTGGCATGTTAAAATTTCTCTATTTTTGTTTACAAATGGGGTATCATAATTGAATTTGTCAAATGGTATTGCTAGAGAAAAAACAAGGAAAAGAGAGTTAGCTATCATTTCAGACTGGTAACATACCTGGATCTATTGTAGTGACAACAATATGAGAAATAGACCGGATTCTAGAAAGACAAGAAAATTGTCTGTTCAATTGAAACAACCTGCAATTGAAGGACTCCGACATATGGTAGGTTTATTGACATCATTTGATATAACATAAGCAGTGTGTAAATACTAGTTTACTGTGCTCCAATCAGGGAAATATGAGTGATTAAGCTGTTTATTCAAGTTAGTCATGAAGGTACAGAGGTGAACAAGACTGACATCATCCTTGACATGACAGAACTATTTATATAGTATAGAGATACTAAGTATTTTCCCAAGCTAATAAATCACAATTCTTGTGAGTGCTTTGAAAGAAATGCCCAGAGTGAGTGGGATATATGTAGTATGAGGATGATTCCCAGCCTGATATTTGGTGAGGCAGAGTTTAAAGCTGTGTTTCTGCAGCAGGGACATACAAGGATAGATTGAATGTGAGAAGAAGTTGGCTGGACTGAGAGGTCAGAGAAGTAACATCCAGGCTGAGAGAACAATGTATGTAGAGCCTCCATGCTGGGAAAGGGCTTATTTGAAGAATTGAGAGGGTCAGAGTATAGTGTGGGGAGGAATAAGGGGGAGTATGGTACAAGATGAAGCTGAAGAGACCCATAATAGGCCTTTTAGGCCATATTAAGTATTTTTAAGTGGGTTTTTACATGAAGCTGTATCAGTTAGCGATGCTGCATAACAAACAGCCACTGCATCCGGGGGCATAAGACAGTAAGCATTTATTTTTTGCTTACATGAGTCGACTGGCTTGGCTTGACCTCAGGCTGCAGATCTGAGGGTCTGCTAAAGAGGCTGTGCTCCACCTGTATCACTCTGTGGTGTAGGCCCAAGGGTCAGTAGCTGCCTGAGGAAGCTCTTTTCATGGTGATAGCAACAAAAGAACAAGGCTGACAGCCAACAACAGGGACAGATTCTGCTCGTGTCACATGAACTAACCTCTTACTGGCCTAAGTAAGTCACACGGCCATGCCCTACATCATTGGGGCACAGAAGTATAATCTTCTAAAGGAGGCAGGTGAGCAAGAGAATAATTTTTCTATAATAACCTAATATACCACAGAAGACACAGAGGGATTATACTTAGAAGTGAGGAAGATAGATTTGGTTTTATTTTTAAAATTTTTTTTCAGTGATTCATTACTAACATACAATACCCAGTACTCAACAAAACAAGTGTCCTTCTTAGTACCCATCAACCATCTAAGCCCATCTCCCATCCACCTCCCTCCATCAATCCACAGTTTGTTCTCTATCATTAAGAGTCTCTTGTGGTTTGTTTCCCTCTCTTCTCTTGCCCCCTCTTCCAATATGTTCATCTGTTTTGTTTCTTAAATTCCAGATATGAGTGAAATCATATGCTATGTCTTTTTTTGATTGACTTATTTCACTTAGCATAATACATTCTAGCTTCATCCACATCATTGCCAATGGCAAGATTTCATTCTTTTTGATGGCTGAGTAATATTCTTTATTCATCAGTCAATGGACATTTAGGATCTCTCCATAGTTTGGCTATTTATGATAATGCTGCTATAACCACTGGGGTACATGTATCCCTTCAAATCTGTATTTTTGTATCATTTGGGGAAATTGTCTTAGTGCAATTGCTGGATCGCAGGGTAGTTCTATTTTTAGTTTTAGATTTGGTTTTAAAATAGGCATATTTGGGGGTGGGGAAAATGGATTAGAGGATTCAAGAATCATTGTAGGGAGACACGTAAGGCAGTTCTGTTGTGCTATTATTAAGAGAGAGATGATGGTGACTGGAGCTCGGTGGTGCTACTGGAGATGCACTGGATGGATTCAAATATATATGTTGTAGATGCCAGTAACAAGGTATGCTGAGGTTAAAGGGAATGCCACCTTTGTCTTTGCCATGAGCCCCCGGGTGTATGGACAAACTACTCATGGTGATAGAAAAAAAAGAATATTTATGGCGAGAGGTGATGTGTTTAGTTTTGTATGTATTCAATTTTGGTACAGCAGTTAGATATCTAAGTGGAGCATCACCTGTGTCATCATTATGAATCATAGCTGATACACCCAGTGCTGATTTTCATTTCTCCATAATAGTACATGTTGTACTTACACTGGCTAGTAACTAGAAGCTATCGCAACTAGATATTTCAACAACAACAAAGAACTTTAATATATAACAAGTAAACTTATGGAGTTTTGATATCATTTAGTCTCATCCCTTCATTTGACCAATAAATCAAAAAAGACACAGAATTATTTTATTCCTCCTTGGATAGACAAGTATTTAAAAAAGCGGAGCATACATGGATCAGTCATGGAACTAAAAAAACTTTACTGAACAGTATGTTCCATGCTTTATTGATTTGTGGCATGAAAAATAATAATTATTATAGTAGCAGTATAAAATGTTTAAGTTCCAGGTGCTAGGAATTTACAAAGTGGTTTTTTTAAAAATTGATTTAGCGTTTATTTTGAGAGAGAGAGAGAGAGAGAGAGAGCACATGCACAAGCAGGGGAAAGGCAGAGAGAGAATCTCAAGCAGGCTCCCCACTCAGCACAGGACCTGATACGGGGTTAAAACTCACAAATCGTGAGATCATGACCTGAGCCAAAATGAAGAATTGGACACTCAGCCAACTGAACCACTCAGGTGCCCCTACAAAGTGTTTTTTTATGCATTATGTCATTTATTTCTTGTAACAGACTGAGTTTATTAAGAATCAGAATTGTAATGGTTAGTAAACTCACCAGTGTCAATGTTCTTAAATATTATGCTATATTGGGGTGACTGGTTGGTTCAGTAGGTTAAGTGTCTGACTTCCGCTCAGGTCATGATGTCACTGTTCATGAGTTTGAGCCCCACATCAGGCTCTGTGCTGACAGACAGCTCACGGCCTGGAGCCTACATCGGACTCTGTGTCTCCTTCTCTCTCTGCCCCTCCCCCGCTCATGTTCTGTCAGTCTGTCTCTCTCAAAAATAAATAAAAATTAAATATTATGCCATATTATTATTTTTTTTTAATTTTTTTTTTCAACGTTTATTTATTTTTGGGACAGAGAGAGACAGAGCATGAACGGGGGAGGGGCAGAGAGAGAGGGAGACACAGAATCGGAAACAGGCTCCAGGCTCTGAGCCATCAGCCCAGAGCCCGACGCGGGGCTCGAACTCACGGACCGCGAGATCGTGACCTGGCTGAAGTCGGACGCTTAACCGACTGCGCCACCCAGGCGCCCCTATGCCATATTATTTTGGTCCCCGATTTAGAGCAACCACAAATGTGATGGGAGGGGGCAAGGATTACACACATGCTTAGAAAACTATACAAGAAGACATATTTAAATACTAGTTTGGGGGTAACAACTAGAAACTGTTCTAAAATTTTATAGATTGGGGAGTTCAAATCAGAGGGATAATACTGTAGACTTTACATGAAGTTCATTCATATTTGAGTCAGGATGATCAGCTTTTTTGTTTTATTTCTGATAAGTGTTGAATATGATAGAACTTTGTCCTTTGTGTCTAACTTGCTTGTTTTGGGACGAAACCTTGTGAACTTCCTCAGAGGCTCTTGACTACTTCCTTCTTGTTCTTATTCAGCTCTCTTCCTGCACTCTCCCCTCCACTTTTGGATGTAGATGAAACCCCTCACTATAGAGTGGGGACTCCATTATCCTGAGCAATTGCCCAGAGGATGGAGTGTGGGGATGGGGTATGGGGGAATTAGATGCTTTTGGTAAATAAGGATGGATAAGTTCTCCCTCTTTTCTCTGTCCCACGGGCTATTCTAAGACATGGTTTCTCCATGTCACTCTTCCAGAGAGTTTGCAAGTGCTGAGTGAATCCATCCAAGAAGCCTCCCGTCAGATTACCATCTTGATCCTAAGATAAGCAAACTGCTCTGAAAACACTGCTTTGCACCTTGCCTGACTTTCCTTTTCTCATCACCCGGATTGCTCATGGCTTGTTCTTCTCACGTAAAATGTTGGCATCTTAATCCTTGCTTTAGGCTCTTTTCTAGGAGACAAGGGTGAAGAAAACATTTAAAGTTTCACCTCTTTGAAAGTGACATCATGGTTTAATTATATGCAATCAATTCTAATTTTGCTGAGGCAAGAAGTTGAGTTATACTCTCATCAAAGTTGGTGGGTAGGATCAAGTCACTTACTTAGCGAGTGAACCCTGATAAGCGTCAAAATGCTGTATTACAGTGGAGCTTGATTAGTTTATATCACATTTTCTTTTGGTATAAATGACATACTATAGTGTTCTCAAAAAGTATCAAGATATTAGTGATGCCTATGATAATGCAAATGTGCATAGAACTTGATATGCATATAACTTGGGGACCCCCGAGAACTCCCAGTCTATAGCTTGCACTGGTCATTTCAATAATCTTGGAATAATGCAATTCTGTATTTCATATGATAGAAACTTGTGGATCCCATTTACAGCACTGTGGTTGCGTTTAAGTGTATTTCATTCTATTGTTATGTACTGAAATAAATGGACATATTATGCAGTGCATGCAAAAAAATGTATGTGAATTTTTGAAGATAAAATAAGAAGACTCCAAAGAGATAATATGCTTGCCACAGGCTACTTTGAGATAATATGCTCAATTCCTCCTGGATTTCTCACTTGTTAGGAGTAATTAGTTTGCAAAATCGGAGAAACACCGCGTAGGTGTATGTATAATTTTCCCCCTATTAAACATATTTGTACATCTATAAAGTGAATGCAAAGTGTTACTTAAAGATCTGCTGCATGTCTGCATTCTAGGGACATGTTGCAGAACTGTCTTTCAAAGGAAGATTGCTTTTTAGCGTGGAAGAAAATATTTTAGCAGGCCTTTTCGTTTGTCACGTTAAGTAAATCCCAGCAGCTAGTCTGGAAGGGAAAGGTTGAAACACAGAGGAATGTCAAAAGCTATCACCATTCTGTATAGGTTGACAACTCTTGCAGATTATTATGGAGCTGTCTGGTTTAGCCCCTTTGGTTGGGGTTAAGGGAAAGGGAACATTTGGGCTCCAGACACAGTATGGGAGTTCAAGCAAGAGCCAGACTCTCATTTGAACTGACATTGGTTCCAACAACATCGCATTTGGCTGAGGGCTATGGAGGAAAATACCAACCAACCAAGGGCATCCACTTGTGATCACAGTGAGGGCTAATAACCAAATTTTAGTTCTGTTTTTCTTCTCTGATGTTCTCCCCTGTTCTTGAGTCTTTGGTTGTGCTTCAGGGGCTTAAGGGAGGTCTGTGTTTGGGAGCAATGTGCACCTGCAGACAGTTGGGGCATCATATGAAAGTGATGATGGGACCACTGGAAATGATTAGGGAACAGCAGAGTGGAATGGGAGAATAAGCCACACCAGAGGAAGGTGAACATTTTCTGGGTATTCTCAGAATTGTGCAGGGCTCTGCATTTCCTGAGGCAGAGGAGTTTAAATTTGCTTGTATGGATATTAAGTGTATTGAGTCACCACCGAAGAGAGGAGAATCCTGGCATATAATTACACGTGTATGGTATTATAAATCAAGATATGGTGTGTTTATGAATGAAAGGGTACATGGAATAAACACACACACACACACACACACACACACACACACAGAGGAGGGAACAGTCTCTGTGTAAGAGGCAATGATACTGCCCTCTCCAAGGGGAAAGGCTGGGATCACAGAAGGGATATAGGATTTTGACAAAGATGTCTTATAAACCGAACACTACAGAGCCAGCAAAAAGGGGAATAAAGAGAGTAGAGCAATAGGAAGATTATGGGAATAAAGGCATCACTCTTTCACATCAGCTACAAGGACTTCTCTCTATCCCCAGAAGAATCTATTAAAAATACAAATCTGATCACATCCCCCATCCACTTGAAACCCTTCAGTGTTTCCCTATTGCCTGTAAGATAAAGTGCAAAATTCTTAACTTGCTTGGTGAGATTGTCTGAGCTGGCGCTTATATCAAACTTTTCAATCCCATCTCTTGTCACTCTGTTCTATGCTCTTTCCAAGTCAGCCATTCTGGGTTTGCAGGTATGTGAGTACAAACAAAATTCCAGTGCTTTTACGTGTGGGTCTCTGAGCTAAGTTTTTCTTCCACGTGTGTCACTCTTGCCTCTCCTCTTCAACTCATCATTTCAGTGTCAGATGAAATGCCATTTCTTTAGGCTGACCTTCCTCAGCTTCCCTGACTAGCTGAGGTCCCCGCATATGCTCTCGTAGACTCTGTGCTTCCTCCTTCATACTATTCATCCAGCAAATACTCATTGAGTTTGGCATTGTTACATGCTTGAGAGATACGGCAGTGAAGGCAACAGACACAAATCCTTGACCTTCGCACGTTGGAGTTATTTGTTTACTCTTTGTGTTCTCTGTTAGCCACAGCTCCATGAGGGCAGTGCACGTATCTGTCTTGTTTACCATTTTATATCCCAGCACGTGGTATTGAGCCTGAAACACTGTAGATGCTTAACAAGTATTTGTCAAATACTTGCATGTTATAGAAGTTGGAGATTCACTGGGGCTGGTCACATCAGCAAATGGGAGGTCTTGACATATTTTTGTGGGTAGTTTTAGCATAGTCAATGGCAAACAATGATTTATTAAACTTGGAAAATTACAAAACTTGCTAGGAAGTATGATTGATATAAAAGGATAGCTTGACCTATTAGGCGGATACATTTCAGGCTTTCAAGGGCACATATTGATTTTAAATGTTTGAAGGGGATTTGATGTTGAAGGGAAGCAGGGTGGATCAAGAGCAAAAGCTCCCCGGCCCCCAGTGGTTTGTCAGAAGCTGTGGCTGGTCTCCATAAGTGTTTTTTGTGAGAAGTATTTTAAAAACAATCTCATGTTTGTTTGGGGGCAAGCTACTGTTGTAGAATGTTTAGACTTTTTATTTCTTTTAAGCCCTGTTGGCTTGAGAGAACAGAACTAAGTGGGAAAGCTAATTTTGCTTTAAAAAATGTATTCTTGTGCAAATTAGCTTTAACTACAAATAAATATTGGTTCTGAATGATAAGTTTGAAAGAATAAATAAACTTATTCCTAGACAGTAAATTCCTTGAGGATAGGGTCTGTACCACATTCATCCTTGAGCCCTCAGTACTGAGCACAGATCCTGACAATAATAAATTACCTAGAGGTATCATTTTTTTTTTCTTTCCATGAATGAAGCAACACAGTCTCTTGGGTGGGAAAGAAAATATCAGTCAAATTGCTTATTTTGGTTAGCACAGAGATCAGAAATTCTTAATTGGCTGAAGTTTTCATAATTCATGGATTATTCTGATATAGATATAGTCAGGAAAAATAGTCAATCAAAATCAAAATAGAATTAGATTGCATTATAAGATTTCTTTATAACCTACTGACTTCTATAAGAAAATCACAAATATAATAAAATAAAACATATAAAGCAAAGCCCATAGAAGGGAAACTAGAAAAGAATATTACATTAAGAAAACATCTTTGAGAAAAGTCATAGCAATTTAACATGACACTTAGCTCTGGGTTCCCTATAGGCCAATGCCAAGAGGAAAACATGAAGGAGTATATACTTCTCATTGTTCACTAAAGGAAGCGTGTAAGTTCAGCCAGAGAAAGAACGCTTTCCCAGTCCTGAGATCTGAGGTAATTCATCCGATAGGTCTTTGTGAAAAAGACATGGAGAAAAACAGGGACAGGAAACTTAATGTCAATTTTACAAACAGAGATGAAAAGAAATACACCTCAAGTATTTTTTTCCAGTTGTGGGTGAGAGACGAGGACAGAATGTTAAATTGTGGTTCTATGAAAGCTATTCCTGAGGGTGAGGTGAGGAGTTTCATGTCTCTTTGGAGTGATGTCGTATAAACTTGGAGACGATTAAGAATGGATTTTTTTTTTATTTAAATTTTAGTTAGTTAACATACAGCACAATACTGGTGTCAGGAGTAGAATTTGGTGATTCATCACCTACATACAATACCCAGTGCTCATCACAAGTCCCTTCTTAATACCCAACACCCATCTAGCCCATCTCCCAACCACCTCCCTCCATCAACCCTCAGTTTGTTCACTATTAAGAGTCTTGCGTGGTTTGTGGGATGCCTGGGTGGCTCAGTCAGTTAAGCTTCTGACTTTGGCTCAGGACATGATCTCGTGGTTCATGAGTTCCAGCCCTGCACTGGGATCCGTGCTGACAGCTCAGAGCCTGGAGTCTGCTGTGGATTCTGTGTCTCCCTCTCTCTCTGCCGCATCCCCGCTTGCACTCTGTTTCTCTTTGTCTCTCAAAATTGAATAAACATTAAAAAAAGTTTTAAAAAGAGTCTTGTGGTTTGTTTCCTTCTCTTTTCTCCCCCTGCCTGCCAATATGTTCATCTGTTTTGTTTCCTAAATTCCACCTATGAGTGAAATTATATTGTATTTGTCTTTCTCTGACTTATTTCACTTAGCATAATACACTTTGCCTCCATCCATGTCATTGCAAATGGCAAGATCTCATTCTTTTTGATGGCTTAATAATATTCCATTTATCTATCTATTTATTTATATGTATGTATGTATGTATGCATGCATGTATATATCTGACATCTTTATCCATTCATCAGCCAGTGGACATTTGGACTCTCTCCATAGTTTGGTTAACAAACAATATTTTGTATCACCCTTGGTTCTGAGTGTCTCAGAGTTCAGGACCAATTGAGTGCCACAAAAGCCAAGGCTGAGTCAGGTTAAGGCTGCCACCTGGAGGCAAGGGGGGAGGACCAGGCTGTGTGTGAGTGGTCTGAGCCTCTGCTGCAACCAGTGACGTTCTTCAATTCCAGGTTCTAAATTTTAGAGCTCCTTTGAAAGCAAAGTTCTGCTGGGAGATGGGCAAATGTGTACCATTACGTACTTCTACTGAAGAAGCCTTATCTGACCATGCTGTTTAGAAAGAACCCACCTGCCCTGAGCCAGTAGCTTTATCCCCTTGCCCTGCTTTGTGTTTCTCAATGGCACTTACCAATATCTAAATTACTTTATAACTTATTTCTTTATTTTGTGTATTGGTCAGTATTATAACAGGACACAGTATCCTTGCACTGGGTGATCGGAGCACAGTGTAATAAAAGTATTAACAAAGATGTGGGCAAGGTTTAGGGAAAACAGCAAGGGCTCATGAAGTACCACAGGGCTGGGAATACTAGCAGTAGGGATGGAAGCCATTGCCACTCCCAGGCCTGTAGGGGAGGAGTGAAAGAGCAAACAGTAGAATTGAGAGAAAAATCTAGAAAGGACAGCAGCCTGGGGAGGCCACTTTTGGGAGAAGGATATAGCCATGCCATGATGAATACAGTTCAGAACTGTTTTCTCCTCTTGAGCCACAAGTCCCTCCCATTGACCAAATCCAACTGGAGACGAGAGGGCCAGGGAGCTCATTGATGTGGTCTGTGGAGAGGCACAGCCCACAGTGGAGAAGGCTGGAGAGTAGGTCAGGAAGAGCACACAGAGGATTACCACTATATTTCACTTCCTGTCCTTTCCTTCAACTGGAACCTAAGTTCCACGAGGACTGGGATTATTGCCTGTTTTATTCTTTGCTGGGTCCTCTGTGCCTAGAACAGTGGCTGGCTCATGGTTGGTGCTCAATAAATGTTTCTTGAATGAAGACATATCAGTTGTTTTAACATGCATTTGAAAACACAACTACAATGGTACAACAGTTATAGGCTATTTATAATTTGTCACCAGGAGAGATGCTTTTTCTGTTGGTTCTCTTTGTTTCCCGAATTTATATGAGTAATAAATATTTGATAATAAATTATATCATATATATTTAAGTTCCTGGGCCCCAATTTCTATGTGTATGTGTGTACATATGTTGGGGAGGGCTTCCTACATAATAACAAGCAATTCTCAGACACTAGTAGGGTGTCCTACAGTTCAACTCGATTCTGCACTATCTACCTGGAGACAGCATCAGATTCGACAGGTTAAGGGTTCAGTCCCACAAGACTGTACCCTGCTCACCCCATAGTAGTTGTAAGTCCAGGTTGTCACCTGTGCTTCTGGCCAACTAGCTACAAATCAGTGGTTCCCAGAACCTCCTCCTCAGGTTCAATTACTTTGCTAGAGCACCTCACAGAACTCAAACATTCTACTTACTAGATCACTGGTTTATTACAAAAGGATAGAGCTCAGGAATAGCCAGACAGAAGAGATGTATAAGGTCAGGTATGTGGGAAGGGCACAAGGTTTCCATACTCTCTCAGAGCACAACATTCTCCCCTAATCTGCATGTGTTCACCAACCTGGAACCTCTCCAAACCTCATCCTTTTGGACTTTTGTGGAAGCTTCGTTACAGTCATGGCTGATTAAATCACTGGCCATGTCAACTGTTCAACCTCCAGCCCCTCTGTATTCTTTGGAGGTCTGGGGTGGGACTGAAAGTTCCAACCCTCTAAATATGTAGTTGGCTCCATTGGCCACTAGCCCCCAACCTCAGAGTTTTGAGGTCTGTGAACCAGAAATGGGAATGAAGACCATATATATTTCTTATAATAAATCATAATTTTTAATATATTTATTTATAATATAACAATTTATAATATATATTTATCTATATCTAATTTGTGTCTGTGTGTAGCCCCAATATGGTATATTTAAAATTATTATATTATTTATACTTTTGAAATGATTTTTTTTTTCAACGTTTATTTATTTTTGGGACAGAGAGAGACAGAGCATGAACGGGGGAGGGGCAGAGAGAGAGGGAGACACAGAATCGGAAACAGGCTCCAGGCTCTGAGCCACCAGCCCAGAGCCCGACGCGGGGCTCGAACTCACGGACCGCGAGATCGTGACCTGGCTGAAGTCGGACGCTTAACCGACTGCGCCACCCAGGCGCCCCGCTTTTGAAATGATTTTTAAATGGATTTTGAATAACTATATTTAGAAGAAGTACTTCCTGCACTGGCATTTTCTGTATATTAATAAAATTCACATCATTAAATCATCTTTATTTCATATGTGCCTCACGTTGCTGAGGAAAGCATTATCTTATTAAGTCCTACACATTTCAATAGAGAAATAATCATAGCATAAAACATCAAGCACAACATTTATAGTACTAAACTGGTAAAGATTTATCACAGAGACAACTGTTTTGAACACCCTCCTGCTAGGGCAAAAAAAAAAAAAAAAAAAAGGAAGGTCAGTGATTTATGTGAATGGACAGATGGGTCATAATGTATTCCTTCAAAATGATCGAATTTGGCCTCTGACAGGCTGTAAAAAGAAGTGACTCAGAGTATAGCGTCCTTCACTGACACAAATGCGGCCTCTGGTGGAGAAGCTTTTCTACTTACCTTGTCCCAGGGGCTGGGCAAGGGGTGAGGTTTGCCTCTTAAGGTATTGGGATCACACAGCCTAGGAATTACAAAGACCAGGAATAACACCTTGACTCACCTCAGGGGGTCTCTAGGACACTAGTGCCATCTGTCAGTGTCAGAGGAGCTCAACTCAATATGGCGGCACAGCTGAGAAAATGAGCAGGTCTCTGCTGCCCTGGCAGAATCTTGTGAAATCTTGAGACTTGAGGTCTACAGACGGTGCTCCTTCTAAGACAGTTTGGTGATGTCAGTGACAGGTCTCCAAAGTGAGAATGGTAGATTGTATTCGTGTTCAAAATAGTTGTTGTCCTTCCCTGGGGCACTGCTCCCTGATAGAGGATTTCACATTCCTTCTCTGTTGATATCAGGAGTGGCCTTATGACTTGCTTTGTTGATGAACTGGGGAGAGGAGATTTAAGAATGAGCTTCAGTTTTGTCATGCTTCATTTGCCTCTGCCACAGTCTTAATGTTCTCCAGGGAGGTTTGCTTCTTAGCCTGGGTCCTGGAGTGAAGCAGACGTAGGGCAGAGCTGAGGCCAACCTACAGTGGACATATCATATGAATGAGAAATAGAGCTTTATTGCTGTAAGCCACTGAGACTTTGGGGTCATTTGTTACTATAGCATAACCTAGCACACCTGACGCATACAAGGAGATCCCACCTCTCATTGCCCGTATTCACCCAGCCTCTAGAAGGAACAGCTATTATTGTGGGCATAGAATAAGGCTGTAGAGCTGAGCAGCCACACAAAGTTAAAACACAATGAAGGCTGATGGAGGTAAACGAGGGAATGTCAGGTTAATGGGGAATTAGCAACATGCAATGTTTTGCTTGCTAAGAAACAATTTCAACTTGAAACTGGCCTGAGCAAGGATATGCTGGTTGTTTCGGAGGCTCTGATTGGCTCATGCTGGTCATTTTGGGCTTCCTGGACGAAGCATCGGAAGGGGGCCAAGCAGGGTGCTGTCACAGCAAGACTGTGCCCAAGTCATGGAAACCCCTGGCATGTTTGGGCTCTAAGTACTGTCACAATGTAACAATAACATCTGGAGTCGGCACTCCAGAAGAGCAGGCATTGCAAGCAGCAGGAGATGGAGGCATTAATACCTGTCAAGAGCAGGGCAGACAGGCTAACTTAATGGGTGAGCTCAGTCCACTCGGGGCCTGATATGTCCTGTCACTCTTACTTTCTACAGTCACTCCTCCTAGGAGACAAATAAATCATATCCGATGACCTAATAAAATAATAAGGTTTGTCTGAGTTTTGACAACAGAAAATAATAGAGGACCTCAAATTCAGAGGGAGAGAAACAGGAGGCATTTAAAAATTGCTTTCTCACCAGAATACAGGAAGGCTAGAGCTGAGCACCAAGTTACACTCCATGCCCAAGTTGTCAGTTTTCTGAAAATACTCACAAATCTACGACACTTTATAGAGCTACACAAGAGGGTTGGGTTAAGTGGAATTGTTTTTCTGTAGGACGTTGTCTCTGTTAGGTACTTGAACAGTATTTTCTAGCATGAAATTGACTAACTGGAGGTTGATCTTTAAAAAAATACTAACTAAAATTAATTAATTAATTAATTTCAAGCGAGGCAGATCTGAGTTTGAATCTCAGCCCTGCTCTCTAGACCAATGGCCTTGGTGAAGTATTTAATTTCTCTGAGTCACTTTCTTTCACAGTGGTGTTGTGAGAAATTAACTGAAACTACAACGTATTTAGGTGTTTGGCACAGAGCCTCTCACTTAAGAGCTCATCTTTGTTAGCTGGGAGAGCATTTGTGCTGCTGGTACAGGTTAGTCATGGTATGTTGACTAACAAGGTACATTTGGTAATCATTATAATTAAAAGAACAGGTGCCTACTGAGAGTACCATTTACTCTATTAGGTCAACCACATGGTCAACCCAGCCCAGTGTTTTTCTCTAAATATCTATATTAAATTTCCACACGGCTCATTGCTGGATATAAAGTTTTAGTGACACTTTTTCCTATTCATTAGGAGCTGGTAGTTTGTGTCACGAGTTAATACTACTGAGTTCAGTAAGTATTTGAGTTGCTATTACACACAACATATTTAGTTAAGGCTATACTTGCTCCCTGCTTTCCTATCTTCTCTCCATTTAACAAAGTGTTGCTATTTCTGTTCTACCTGTGTTCTCAATTCTATCTTTTCCAGACCCTCAGGAAACTTGCTCTGTCAATTATTTCTTCCCTTGTTTATTGTCACTCTCCTTTCTGCTGGCTTCTTCTCTGCTGGGATAGAAAATAGAAGACTAAAACCCACAGGAACAGCTCACACAAGTAAGGGTCCTTCCCCAAGAAGCTCAGACACTCCAGCTCAGGGCCAACCAATACAAAGAACATGAAGGGGGAGTGTGTTTAGGGCAATGATCAGGATAATTAATTGTATCTGCTGGATCTGGACACCTTTTCTCTCCCCATACTGAGCAGCTGGTAGCAACCCACCTGATAAAACTTGTGACAACCTTTCTTAAAATAGTGTGTGAAATTCTTGGTGCTGGTCTAGCATGAGCTGTGGGTCTAGAGAAAGAATTGGGAGTCATCAGGAACTCTGTAACAAAAGGAGGCAGAGTTCCAATGTTTGGATGTGATTTTTTATTTTATTATTTTTTTAAGATTCTATGGTTAAGTAATCTCTACACCCCACTTGGGGCTCAAACTTACAGCCCTGAGATTGAGTCACATGTTCTACTGACTGAGCCAGCCCAGTGCCTTGGAATGTGATTTTTAAAAACAGACCCAGGATTGTCAATCTCTGTTTGAACAAGTGAAGAAAATGATCAAGTAATGGGAAAGGGTCAAATGTGCTAGCATTGTACTATTTGCTTTGTCTCATTAAAAACTCTGACATGTTGCATACATTTCAGTCCTAAAGTGACAGGTTCAGGCTATTCAAACTAATACGTACACCACACAAGCCATTCAAAATCATAAAGGATAGTTTTTCAGATTCATAAAATAAATCCCACCCTTTATTAAGGATAGTTTCGATTCTTTTAGATCCTTTGATTTCCATATACACCTTCAAATCAGCTTGTCAATTACTGTGCTTACTCCTTAATATAACACTTTTGACCCATCCATCCATTTTGTTGATTTGAGCTATAACATAAAAAGCAAAATGCTAATATACCAAATGTAAACAACATGCAAATCATGCAAATATGTGAATAATGTGGGAAAAAAATGTTAACTTTCCACAAATATAACACAGGTAGAAGTTGTCACAACTTTAATCTGGAGGTAAATGAGCTTGTTACCAACTACTCAGCACAGGCGAGAGATAAGAGGTCTAACTTGTCCAGCTGCTTTGCATATAGTCCTTTAATTAATGGAAATGTGCAAATATGCAAATAAGGTGAATATAAGATAACGAGAAGAACTTCACGCTATTAGTATTACTGAGATGAAATCACAGGTTCTTTCAGTTCATACATAGTTTTTAAAAACACAATGGTTATTACTTTGTGATGGGATTTCTGTGAAAATCGTCATTAATCTAATATTTCAAGCTGGGGAAATGTATGTGAACAAGATGGTTTCATCACCTTTTTCTTGAAAATTATCAAACTACTGAAAGACCATTTTGATAGACCCTCTGGAGACCCCCAGTTATCAATACACCATGCTGTAATAAACACTGAAAGCCAAGGTGGCAATGGAATTCCAGACAAAGTGGGATTTAGAGTTGAGAAATGTTGTATGCAAGAACAAAGATGTATAATTTTCAACTCACTAGATGGAATAAAATGGAGTAAAGAAAACACTGTTATTTCACAAGCATTTTCTCATGTCATAAACATTTTTTCAGAACCTCCCTTTTAATTGGCTGTTTAATATTCTATTGTGCTGTTGGACCAACAAACTAAATTCAACAGTATAGTAAAAGATTTCTCCACCACAACGATGCGGCAGTGATTTACTATTAGGATTTTTATTAACACTATCCATCAAATCAAGAGGCTCAGGAAAAAAAGAACATCAATGGATAGTGAAAGTCACTTGATAAAATTCATCACCAATTTCATGTTTTGCTGCGTTCTTTAATCGTTTCTACAGCACACAGATTTATGTTTCCTTGAAAATTTGAAAGAACTGACTGAAAAAATTCCTTCTGAAAGTCTTTTTTAAAAAAGTAATGATTTAACAGTCTTCCACTTCTAGGTTACTGATGATTATTGATCTATTCTGATTTCGTTGACCTTCTTAAGTCAATTTTATTAAATTTTTTCACAGAAACTTGTGTATTTTCCAAGACCAAATATTATAGGCAGGGAATTATAAATAGTTCTCTACTATCATTAATCACTCTCCTTTATGTCTGTTATAATAACTTCCCCCCCCAGTTTTGTTTATGATTTTCTACTTTTCTTGATTAGATTCACCAAAAGTTTGTCTATTATATTTTTTCATCAAGAAGTTTTTCATTAATGTAAAACTTCTTTTCAAAATTCATTTCTGCTTATCTTTATTACCTTTATCTCTGCTTTTATTTAGGTATTTTATTTATTGGGTGGTTGACTGTTGTTTATCTCTTTCACCTTGAGTTGGAATAGTTATTTTCATATTTAATTTTAATAATAAAAATCAAGATGATGCATTTTGCCTTTAGTGGAATTATTAATTCATTTCATAATTTTCTTGAATATCTACTGTGACATTCAATATTGTCTGTGAGTCAGGCAGTATTTCAAGAACCGGGGATGATATAGTGAACAAAACAAAGATCCCTGACTTCATGGAGTTTATATTAGTAGTGGGAGGTGGAAGAGGTATAGTAAATTATGTAGTATATGAGAAAGTGATAAATTTTAGGGGAAAAAATAAAGCAGAGAGAGTAGATAAGAAATTTAGGGTGGGGTGTAGAATTTGTAATTTGTAGAATTAAATTATTATATCTTGAGAATTCTTTTTTAAAATTTTTCTTTAATGTGTACTTATTATGTTGAGAGGGAGACAGACAGAATATGAGTAGAGGAGGGGCAGAGAGACAGGGAGACACAGAATCTGAAGCAGGCTCCAGGTTCTGAGCTGTCAGCATAGAGCTCGATGCAGGGCTCAAACTCATGGACCACGAGATCATGACCTGAGCTGAAATCGGAGGTTTAACCCACTGAGCCATCCAGGCATCCTGAGAATTCTTAATACCTTAATTTTATTTTTGTCCAGATAGTAATAATATTTGCATTCTTACTTCCTTCTTTGCCAGTACTTATTGAGAAGATCACTGTAAATTTTATAACTGACTTTAACACTCTAATTACCTATTTCTAGTTTTGTTGAATTGTGGTTAGAGGATGTGGCCCATACAAGCTCGGTGCTGGTGTATTTACTAATGTGTTTTGGGGCTGTGTAAACCAGCATCGTGCCTAGCAGTGAGTACCAGAAAACCTGAAAAAGGGGCTTGTGTGAGTAAGGGGCCGATCTGTGTCCTGGAACAAGTCCACAGTGGGAAGTCCAGAACTGAAATGAAGAAACGGGGCTCTTGCCCTTTTCCTGCTCTGCTGATATGCATAGATGGTGCTGTGTCTTGGGCGTTCAGTGTGGGGTCTAAGCAGGAAGAAGGAGGAAGGCGAAGAGGCAGCACAGCAGGTTTGTGCTGATGTGTCTTTGGTTAGAACTGAACCATGTGGGCACCCCTAGGCACGAGAGAGAGCCTGCAGACAACTGAAAAGGTACCTCTTGTAGAGAATAAAGTTTAGAGTGATGTTGGGTAGGCCAATGTAGTGAATCTTGTACACTATCACTTTTTATAGACATATAAAAGACACAAGGAGCTATGTATTTTTATAGGGTTCTTTTCCCCCTAAATTTCGAATTCCTTATGTCATTATTTTTTGTATACTTGATCTGTCAAAGGCTAAAAATGGTCTATGAAGTCTTCTAGAATGTAAATGTTTTTGGTTTTGCTTTTATTTTGAATAATCACACTTTCTATATATTTTTTTTTTTCAACGGGACAGAGAGAGACAGAGCATGAACGGGGGAGGGGCAGAGAGAGAGGGAGACACAGAATCGGAAACAGGCTCCAGGCTCTGAGCCATCAGCCCAGAGCCTGACGCGGGGCTCGAACTCACGGACCACGAGATCGTGACCTGGCTGAAGTCAGACGCTTAACCGACTGCGCCACCCAGGCGCCCCAACACACTTTCTATATTTTAAAGCTATTGTATTTAGTGCTTAAACCTCAATGATATGTTTTTATTATGGACTAATGTCTTTTAAACTATTTCCTTTTGACTTGGATTTTATTTTATTTTATTTTATTTTTTTGGATTCTATTTTATACAATTTGTCCTGCTCCTTCTGTCTTATTTTAATTTATGTTTGGTTGGAAAACCTTGGTCCATTCTTTTTTTTTTTTAAACCTTTGCCATTCTGTTATAATGAATCTCTTCTGTGTATCATATACTTCCTTATTTATCCACTGATTCATCAGAAATATTTCCTGAGTTCCCATGGTGTGCCAGGCAGTCCTTGATGCTGGAGATGTGACAGGAACCAAAACAAAGGGTATAATGTTGACACCATATTGAACAATTATGACCTGTGGAATGTGATCGTCGGGCAACTTTGTTTTAATTTACTGGTACCCCTTTAAATTTACTCATGGGGTTAGTTCTTTCTTTTGCTGATTTGCTTTTCTCTTTCTCTAGGTTCCAACATAATTGAGTCCAAAAACTAGCTTAGAAGATGGGTAGGAGTGATAACAGTGCCAGAATTCTTTTCTCACAGAGAGTTGGTTGTAAAAGGCCTGAGTTAGGAAAGGGAATAATCTTTGAACAGAGTTTAACTTTTGATTACTATTTTACCTATTAATTACTACCAGAAGGTGGTGAGAAGACATGGAACTGGCCTTAAATTTCATTCCAGGGGAAGGAAGAACCAGTTCCGCACGCATAACTCTCTCTCTCTCTTCCATATCCAGCTAGATATTTCCCAATTTGTTGCTATAATCTGGGATCTAGATTATGTTTATTAACATGTAATTTTTTCACATCTTCTCTTTTTAAAATGTTTATTATGAAAGAGAAAGCAAGAAAGAGAGAGAGAGAGCATATGTATGAGTGGGGGGGTATGACGAGAGAGAGAGAGAGAGAGAGAGAGAGAGAGAGAGAATCCCAATAAGTCTCCATGCTGTCAGTGCAGATCCTCAAACAGGGCTCTAGCTGACGAACTGTGAGATCATGTCCTGAACCAAAATCCAGAGTTGGATGCTTAACTAACTGAGCCACCCAGGCACCACTCAAATCTTATATTTTGAATTAATTCTACTGTAGGCATCTGATTTTATCACTATATTTCCCATGATTAGCTATAATAAATTCTGTTTGATTTTCACATTTTCAGCCAATTTGTTTATATCTCATATTTCCCATTCTAAATTTTGATTACCACCTCTAGGGTGGAATATATTTTAAGTCCTTACATATCTGGGACAATATATCTGTGGCTTAAGTAAATGGTCAACAATTCATCAGGTTACTACATTCTTGAGTCTCATACTTTTCCCTTTATAATTTGTGATCTTTGATTCATAGTCTTCTGGCATTAGGGTTACACAAGAAAGGTTAGAGGTGAGCCTAATTTTGCTTCCTTGTAGGAAACAAAATTTATTGTCTGTAAGGTCACAGAAATTTTTCATTATCCTTAAAGTTCAGGAAATTTGCCAAAATAGTTAATGGTTTAATTTCATTGATTTTGTCTGGATTGTGGTATGCCTTTTTAATCTGCATGCTCAGACTTTCTACAAAATTTTTCTTACTTATATATCTCAGATCCCTAGTTCTGTTCTTGTAGACTTGCAAGTAAATTAAAGAAGAGTCTGTATTGAATTTAAGTTCAGGGGCACCTGGGTGGCTCAGTGGGTGAAGCATCAGACCTCAGCTCAGTATGTTAGAACATACTTATGCGGGGCACCTAGGTGTTTCAGTTGGTTGAGTGTCCGACTTCAGCTCAGGTCATGATCTCATGGTTCGTGAGTTCAAGCCCTGTTTCAGGTGAGCATGAGCCCTGCTTTGGGTGAGCCCCACTTTCTCTCTCTCTCCCTCTCCTGCCCCATGTGGGATTCTCTCTCTCCCTCTCGTTCTGCCCCTCACTCACTTGTACCCTCTCTCTCTCAAAAAAATTTCAATTCAAATATATGATGTAAAATTCTTCCCATATTCATTGACTTTAATCAAAAAGAAATACTTGAGTAATAAGGGTGTTTAAATATTTTAGTAGTCTACTTCTTACCTATAAAACCATATTTTTAAAAAAGTTTATTTATTTATTTTGAGACAGAGTGAGACAGCATGAGCAGGAGAGGGGCAGAGAGACAGGGAGAGAGAGAGAATCCCAATCAGAGCACCACGCAGGGCTGGATCTCATGAACTGTGAGATCATGACCTGAGCTGAAATCAAGAGTCTGACGCTTAACCAACTAAGCCACCCAGACATCCCTAACACCAGATTTAAAAAATGTGTTTAGGGGCACCTGGGTGGCGCAGTCAGTTATGCGTCCGACTTCAGCCAGGTCACGATCTCGCGGTCCGTGAGTTCGAGCCCCGCGTCGGGCTCTGGGCTGATGGCTCAGAGCCTGGAGCCTGTTTCTGATTCTGTGTCTCCCTCTCTCTCTGCCCCTTCCCTGTTCATGCTCTGTCTCTCTCTGTCCCCAAAAATAAATAAACGTTGAAAAAAAAAATTAAAAAAAAATGTGTTTAACAACTCTTAATGAAGTCTAAAAGTCTAGATGGTATAATCATTATACTTCAGGATAAAGGTAGGGTAGGAGAGGAAAGAGAAGATGTGGAAGTACTGGTCTTATTCAGGGAAAAATAGAGCATTCATAACCTTAAGAAATTTATAGAAAAATATAGGGATGAATACTCACAAGGAGAATAAAAATAGGATACATAAGTTTCACTTCAGAAAAAATTTTATCTACCAAGTAGAAGACAGGAAATCAGAATAAAATACATAAACAGAAAATATAAAATAAAGAAGCAGAAGTATGTTCTTTTTTAATTTAAAAATTTTTTTAATGTTTACTTACTTTTGAGAGACGGGGAGGGGGGGGGCAAAGTGTGAGTGGGAGAGGGGCAGAGAGAGAGGGAGACACAGAATCCAAAGGAGGCTCCAGGCTCTGAGCTGTCAGTACAGAACCTGATACAGGGCTCGAACTCATGAACCATGAGATCATGACCTGAGCTGAAGTTGGACACTCAACCAACTGAAACACCTAGGTGCCCCGCATAAGTATGTTCTAACAAGCACAAATCAGAAGAAACATACATGGATTGAACTGATAAAAACTAATATCCTTTCAGATCAAATTAAAACCAACAAACAACAGCAACCAAGATCTGACAACATTCGTTCCACGTGTTATTGGAAACTTACACCAGACTAATTGTGTGAAAGAAAATGGGGATGGTGGTAGATCCTCCAGACTGTCAAGGTAAGCAAAAAATGGCTAGGACAGCTGCCAGAGCTTCATAATTTACATAAAGTAGCCTATGTGGGATGGTAAGGGAAGATTAAACATTTGAGCAATTAGAATGTAAACCAAGCTGCTTTCATGGGGACAAAGTCTGTGATGTCCCTCAGATCATGTTAGGACAGAATCAGAATTGTGGTTGGTGGACCCTGTGATGTACTATCTAGATTCCCCTTCAAAGAAGAACTTCTCTGCCCCAATTTTTTGGAATTTTGCTGGCAGACACAAAATATAATTTTATCCCCAGCTAACTATTGTTCAAAACTGAATTTAAAATATAGACATTATTCAGACACAAAAATAGTTTTCTAGAGAGGAAGTATGATATCTTATTGGTGAACACATTTGTAAATTAATGAAGTGGTGCCTACAAATTGGAAAGAAAAATCTCAGTGTGTAAAGAATTTTAATTTAATATGAGAAAAAAAATATGAAATCTTTAAATTTTTATTAAAACAACTTCAGCAAATCAACTAAAGAAAAGAAACAGTGGGGAAAAAAGCAAAGAAAAAGCATGAAAAACATCAAACATATAGTATGGCATAAATAATTCTAAATGTTTCAATAATCAAAATAAGTATAAATGGATTAAACTTAGCTATTAAAATACGAATAAAAGGCTTCATAAAATCTAGCTATTTACTGCTTATAGACACACCCATAAAATAAAACCACAAAGTAAAATACACTAGGATCATAATCAAAACAAAACCTGCTGTGGCAATGCTAAAGTCAAACAAAAGAGAACTTAAGTCAAATGCATTAATAGGATTGAAGGAGACTTACACAATGATGAAAGAACAGTCCACAAAGAAAACAGAATAACCATGAGCATGTATAAACTCGACAACTTAGCCTCAAACTACAAAAAGCATAACCAAGCAAACCACAAAGAGAAATGGAAAAACCTACAATCATAGTTGAATAATTTAAAAAATCTTGATCAAGAACAGAGAGATAAAACAGACAAAATAAAAATTAGTGAGGATAAATTATATTGGTCTACAAAATTAAGAGTTTATCGTACATAAACATGCATACACACAATACCTTTTGCCCAACATATAAAGCATATACATTCTTTTCAAGCACAGATAGAACATTTATAAAAACTTAACATGTATTACATAACAGAATGTTTCAACAGATTCCAAAGAAGTGCTATCACATAAACCATGTTCTTTAATGTAATTAAGTTAGAAAGCGATAACAAAAATAGTTAAAAAAAACCAAACAAACCCAAAAGTGCCAAATAATTCATGGGTTAAAGAGGAAACCACACAGGATATGATGAAATATTTAAGACTGAACAAAAAACTCTACTACATTTCAAAATGTATATTATGCAGCTATAACATTTAGGAGGAAATTTCTACTTTATCGTATTTACTTATAAACAATAAAAATATTTTTAATGAATGATTTCATGATTTAATTCAAGACACTGTAAATATAAAACAGTAAACTTACAAAAATATATAAGAAGTTAATAACAGTGAGAGCAGAAATAGAGAAAACAAGGAAAGAAAAATCACTGATAGTAATAATTAACAAACTCAAAACCTATTTTGTGAAAAGGCCAATACAAAATATATATCTGTAAGAAAACTTACCAAAAGGGGCGCCTGGGTAGCTCAGTCGGTTAAGCATCCGGCTTCGGCTCAGGTCATGATCTCACAGTTGGTGGGTTTGAGCCCCACGTCAGGCTCTGTGCTGACAGCTTGGAACCTGGAGCCTGCTTCATACTGTGTCTCCTTCTCTCTCCACCCCTCCCCCGCTCATGATTTGTCTCTCTCTCTCAAAAATAAATAAACAAAAAGTAAACTTAGCAATAAATAAATAAAACACAGGCATTGATGAATTGTAATAGGAACACAGACACATAACCACAAATACTATAAACATATACATATATAAATTCGTAGACACTAACCACTGAAAAATGCAAACAAAATGGACAATTTTCTAGAAAAATAGAAACATTAAAGCAAACTCAGAATAGAAAACCCACATAAATGAATTATCACTAAATAAATTGTATCAGTTTTCTCAAATCTATTCTTCCAAAGAACATATTTTGGGTCACAAAAGATGAGTTGCATAAAATTTCAAGAAGCAGATAAACTTTTCAGACAAGAGGAAAAAAAGGGAAAGATATTTAACTCGTATATGCCTTGCATAAACCTGTATGCTAAAACTAAGCAATAAGCTTATTAACAAAAAAATCTCATTTATGGACACAAAATGCAAACTTATGAAACAAATTATTAGCAAATTAAATCCAGATAGCAATATTTTAAAACTATAACTATAACCAATGTTGGCTTTATCTCACAAATCAAGCATAATTTAATACTGGAAAATCTACCCAAGTAATTTAATACATTAACTGAAAAAGTAAAATTATGTAAACATTTTAGCAGAGAATCATAATAAAAATATTTAATAATGTTTAAGATTCACTTATTATTTAAAAAAGTCCTGTCACATTATAAATATAAGGAGTCTTCTTAAATCTGACAGTGTTTACCAAAAACCTACTAGCAACAGCAAAAAATCTGAAATAATCCAAATGTTCATTAGTGGAGGAACGTGGAAATAATGGGGTTTATTCCTTCAGTGGGGCACTATGAAGCAGTTCAGTTGAATTATCAGCAAAGATAGATTTGAAAAGATGAGTAGGAAAAAAGCAATATGTTGTTTGTGTGTACATTGTTGAGGGAGATAGGACGTTAAATTGGAGAGAGGAGGATATAGGCTTCACATTTATCTGTCACAATTTCTTTTCCATAATTTGAAAAAAGGACTTACAGGGGCACCTGGGTGGCTCAGTCGATTGAGCATCCAACTTCGGCTCAGGTCATGATCTTGAGGTCTGTGAGTTTGAGCCCTGCGTTGGGCTCTGTGCTGACAGCTCAGAGCCTGGAGCCTGCTTTGGATTCTGTGTCTCCCTCTCTCTCTGCCCCTCCCTTACCCCTCCCTCTCTCTGTCTTCTCTCTCTCTCTCTCAAATATAAATAAGTATTAAAAAAACATTTTTTTTTAAAGAAAAAGGACTTACAAATATGGCAAAATGTTAGTGTTTGTCACATTTGGATGGCAAGGACAGATATTTTTACAATATCTTTAAAAACTTTCTTTTAATTTTTTAAAAGTGAATTTAAAACATCACTTAGATAATTAAGAGTAGGCATTCTCTCAGGAAAGAGCGAAAATCCCAATTTTTACTAGTTTCTCATGGCCTAAATAACACAGCCTAACCTCCTTAGTACAACATATAAGATCCTCATCACCATACTTGCCTGCTTTTCCAGCCTTTGCTCCCACGGGTGTCTTTTTTCTCCTCTCTGGTAGAGGTCTCCATGCGTTTGTTGACCATATAAACTCAGTAATTAAAATACTTTGGGACTTACATCTCTTTTATACTCACATTTATTTATATAAAATTTATCTACATGTACTACTGCAGTACTAGATTATGTAAATGTGTGCTACAAAAAAAAATAGAAAGGGATAAAATAAAAGTAAGTATTAATGGAAGTGCTAATACCGCCTTAATTGGGAGGGACAGGCACTGTGTAGGCTATAGGTACCAAGAACTCCAGCACTCCCGCTATCTTGAATGTGCTGTTCCCTTGTCCCTTTAGAGAACTGCAAGAGTCGATTTGGACTCTGTCAATTTCCTTTTGTGATTTAGACAAAGTGTGACTCAATAATCTTTCACTCCTCTTGTCACTCAACAAATGCTTATTTATTAAGTAAGGTAGGCACTGTGCTAAGTACTGGACATAGAAAACAAGATAGATGATTATACATACACATACGTATATGTGTGTACACATGCACACACCATGGAATATTATTCAGCCACGAGGAAGAAGGAAGTCCTGCCATTTGCAGCAACATGGACAGACCTTGAGGGCATTATGCTAAGTGAGAAAAGTCATACAGAGAAAGACAAATGATGCATACTATCACTTATATGTGGAATCTAAAAAAGCCAAATTCATAGAAACAGAGAGTAATGATGGATACAGGATTAGGGGGTTCAGGGGGAAAGGGGGTGATGTTGGTCAAAGGATACAGACTTCCAGTTACAAGATGAATGCGTTCTGGGAACTAATGCACTGAATGGTGATTTGATTTGATTTGATTTTTTGATTAAAAAAATTTTTTTATGAGAGACAGAGACAGGCAGACAGAGTGTGAGTGGGGAAGGGGCAGAGAGAAAGGGAGACAGAATCCAAAGCAGGCTCCAGGCTCTGAGCTGTCAGCATAGAACCCGATGCGGGGCTTGAACTCATGAACCGCGAGATCGTGACCTGAGCCGAAGTTGGATACTTAACCGACTGAGCCACCCAGGCGCCCCAGAATGATGATTTTAGTTAACAACGTTGTATTATACATTTGAAAGTTGCTAGAAGAATAGATCTGAAATAGATCTGAAATGTTCTTACCACAAAAAAGAAATGATAATTATTATCAGGTAATGGACATTTTAATTAATCTTACCTTGGTAATCATTTCACAACATGTAAGTGTATCAAATAAACACACTGTATGCCTTAAACTTAAACTTACACAATGTAATGTCATTTATATCTCAATAAAACTGGGAAAAAAGCCCAATCAAATAGGTATATAACCATCTCAAGTAATACTTATTAGGGATGTTGGGTGACAAAGCAGGATGCTGCCCTCAGAAATTACTTAGGTGATTAGGTAAAAGCTCTCTAACCACGTGATATTTAAGTTGAGCCTTAGAGGAAACGAAGGTAATCATGTGAAGGTCTAGGGTGGAAGTTGTAGGCAGGTAGAATAGCAGTGGAAACCTTTTCACTTCTAGGAGCTGTTGTAGAGCCAGGACTCCATAGAGTACTGTTGAGTCAGGGTAAGTATGCACTAGATGAGACGGGAGAGCAGCAGAGGCAGATCCAGTAGGGTCTAGGAGACCACAGCAAAAAGCCTGGGTTTTATTCCAGGTGAAGTGGGAAGCCATGGAAGTTTTAAGCAGAGGAATGCAACTGATGGATGTTTTTAAAAGATCACTCTGTTTCTGTTAGTTCACACTGCTATCACAAAGTACCACAGTCTGGGGTGGCGTAATCAACAGAAATTTATTTCTCCCAGTTCTGGATGTTGCAAAGTCCAAGATCAAAGTGTCAGCATATCTGGTGTCTGGTGAGAACCCACTGCTGGTTTTCAGACCATCATCTTCCCATTGTGTCTTTACAAGGCAGGGAACAGAGAGAGGAGGTTCTAGGGACCCTTTTATAAGGGCACTAATCCATTCACCCTCATGACCTAATTACTTCCCAAAGGCCTACCTCATCATAATAACATCACATTGGGAGTTAGAATTTCAATATATGAACAGCGGGGGGGTGGGGGGTGATGCAAACATTCAATACATAACACCGTCTGTGTCCTCTACAACCTACTATTGGTTAACAATAGCGTTACTTTTACACCATCAAGATTTAAAACACTTACATTCTATTCTATTAACTAGATACATCACCTGTGCTTTGTCTATAAGCTGAAAATTACAGCAAACCAACACCATTTATAACATCACCATTATATAAATATATCTCAAGGCAGATTGGGGAGCCATCCAGTAACCTTAGCTGTCAATGGGGATTTGCCCCATGTGGGGTAGGTCAGCAATTTTCTAGAATCTATGGAATATGTGGGTAATTCCATCTAATGCCAGATTTCAGTGTGAGAAAGTCCGTTTTGCCATGTACCACGCTGAACATACAGCAGCGCTATCAGTAATGAAGCAGATGAGACTTCACGCTCTTGGCAGGCAGGCAGATGCCAGAAAGGAAACGATAGGGAAAGGACTAGCTTCTGTTCGTCCTGTGTCTGATTCCAAATTCATCAACCCAATACATTCCTCCACCTCTGTGGTGGGGGAGTTAAGTGTGAAGGCAAGAAAAGGCCAGGAGCGTCACTTTAGAAAAACTCCCTCCACAGGGAAAGAAACACTGGGAGTGAGAAGTGATTTTCCTTGTACCACTCACCTCTTGAAGGCTGCTTCCCACACTTTTCTTCTTCCCTCTCCAGCCTTTTGGTTTGCTCTTATATCTTGTCTTCCACCTGGGGGTGGCTAACCAGGTTTTTCTGCCTTTCCTATCATTCCCAGACGGTTTCCATCTTAAACCCGGTTGGGTCTCTACTGAACCTAAAATTTGTAATCTCGTGTATTTATCCGTGTCTACTGTGGACTTGAGGCCATGTGGGGTGCATACACAGGAAGTTGGAGGAGAGAGTATTTGCAAATTATGGCTACAAGTAGACTCTTCAAAAATCACTTCATTATACTGTCTATTCCTTACAGCCGACTTGTAAAGTTCTTAGCACCTCTATTGTGTAGAGGCATAACCTGAATTTTTGAAAAGTTAAGTGACTTGTCCTCAGTGCCTTAATTCAAAAGTGGGAGAATCAGACTTCCAAGCTCAGTTTTCTTACCTTTCAGTCCTGTGCTCTGTATGCTCTAACACAATGGCTCATTTAAAAATCTTTTTTTTTTTTTTTTGCAGTATGTCTTGATTTGCTAGCCTCTCTTTAGCCTGCAGGTGAGAGAATGCAGGAGGAATTCTAGAGAACAGACATGCAATAGCTTTTATACATGTTTAAGAGAATCTGTATAAAAATACTTTAATAGTTAAGCGTATACACATTCCTTGCTTAACAGGTGCTATTATCTTCCCAATGCACAGTCTCTGATAGTCCGCATTTGACTGTCTCTTTAACACCTGCTTGTCACATCTGGATAAGTGGGTTGAAGCAAGAAGCAGCATTCCATTTCCTAAACATTCTTTTTAAACTGGGATATCTCCCTGGGAAGAAAGACATTATTTACATCACGCTTTGGGTAGAATAAATTGGTCTTAGTGCAAACTTCTCCATTTTCTCATTATCTACACCCTCACCTGGCTCTACTTCCTTTAACTTCACGCTCAGTTTTGCCCATTCTGAGAATTCTCTTTTCAAAGTATCAACTAATTTTTAAGAAAAAGGTATTATATAAAACTTCTCAAACATACCCAAAATAGAATAGTACAATAAATCCCTAGCTATGCATCTTCCAGAATCAACAATGACCCAAATTACACAACACTGCAATATGTATAGCTTTTCTTTGCTGAAATATGTGAAAGTATACCCCCAGCTTCATATCGTTTCATGACTACACATCTCAGCATAGACTGAGGTCAAACTGTTAAACGTCATCAACACTCTTCTAAAGAGTATGGACTTTATTCTCTAGGTAAACATTACTTACAAAATTATTTCATAGACATCCCACATAATTTGGTGTTTGGATTTCTAGCTCAAATATCTAAAATATATATTAAGTAAATTAATAGTGTTTATCCCAACATCTGGAAGAAAAAAGTCTACTTAATCTCAAAAACAGATCAAAGAATCAATGGATCCATTCAGTAATAGATCAACTGGATGGAGAGGCAGGGAAACCCAGCTGGGATGGCTGCTTCTCTAACTGACTGCTGCAGAGCAGGAGGCTCTGACCTCCCTCTTCCCCAGCCAGCCACTAGTAAGACTGCCCACAGGAACCCTGCTCCCTCCTGCACTGGACTTCTACCCATCTGTGTAGCAACAGGCTGTTTGCCACAATGAAGCCATTCTTTAAGACCAGCTAGAGTCCCACCTGCTCCATGAAGGCTGTCACAATTATGGCTTCCAGTTGGCTCTCTCTTCAGCACACAATTCAGCAATTACTGTTTCATGCATATATCTTGTCTTCTCCAGGAGGCCTCAAGGACATCAAGGGTAAGAAGTATGTTTAGGCTTCTACTTTGTAACTTATGGTGCCAAATAATGATGGCGCAGCAGGGGCTCAATAAATATTTATGATGGGGCTTTCATTTAGGCTGATTTGTTAAGTGTCATTTTTTTTCCTGCTCAGAATCAAGTCAAAAGAGGAAGAGAAAAAACCAGCAGAGGCATTTCTGTCTAGGAACATAGATAAAAGACAGGTTGTGTTGGCTTTCATCCATCCACTAGTTCAACCTGCCCTACAAGTCCTTTTAAATCCTGCCCATTCTGTCTTTGCTTGAACAACCTACAATGCTTTTTTTCTTTTTCTTCTCTTGTGCAAATGACTAGGGCAATTGTCTGTTGTTGGCACGTATTGTGGTATGACCAAGTGTTTAAGAATCATGAAACCCTACATTAAGAAGTCAGTCCCTAACTGAACCTTTACCCAAAGCAAGGCTTATTTCTTGCAGCAGCACCATGGTGCCACCAAGTGGACAGTTTTTGAACAATTTAACTCATAAGCTGGCAAAGCATTTTGGAACGGGGGCATTTGTGGCCAGTTCATTTATGGAATTGCAGATTTTATGCTTTGCATTCTTATGGCTAGGATTTTCATGTATTCTAACAACTGCCTCACTTATGGTTCTTGCAATATTATTCTCTTTAACTCCTACTTACTATTTAAGAAAATTCCTAATGAAAGCATTTATGAAGTAGAACAATATGGGTGCTTACTTTTCATCTTCCTAGATTTGAGAGAAACCAAGTTTCTCATTTTCTCTGGGTGAACTTTTAAAATATTAATTCTATTTCCTAGGGCATTCTACTTAAAGAGGAAGGGGCCTATGCATTATGATATATGTGCCATCTATGTTTAGCCTTGATGTGTTGTTTCTCCAGAGTTAATCTCATATCTTATTAGTCATTTCACCAACCAAATGGTGCTGGAACAATGGGACATCCATACACACACACAAAATGAACCTCAACTCTTACCTTGCAGCATATACAAACATTAACTGGAAATGGATGCCATTATCACACATAGCCCAAGACTCAGCTGAATGCCCAATTCAAGGAACTCCTTGAAGAAACAAGACAACTCTGGGACATCTTACTCTCTCCTACTGACCTGAGACTAAAGGTAGCTCACAGGCATTTTCCTTGGCAGAGGCCACATGAGATAAATTTTCTTTCTTTAAAAAAGTATTTGCTTGGGGCACTTGGGTGGCTCAGTCGGTTGAGCATCCGACTCTTGATTTCAGTTCAGGTCATGGTCTCACAGTTCATGAGTTTGAACCCCATGTCAGGCTCTGCACTGACAGTGTGGAACCTGTTTGGGATTCTCTCTCTCCCTCTCTCTCTCTGCCCCTACCTGGCTTGTGCTCTTTCTCTCTCAAAATAAATAAATAAACTGGGGCCACCTAGGCGGCTCAGTCAGGTAGGCCTCCAACTTCGGCTCAGGTCATGATCTCACTGTCCATGAGTTCCAGCCCCGTGTCGGGCTCTGTGCTGACAGCTCATAGCCTGGAGTCTGCTTTGGATTCTCCATCTCTCTCTCTCTCTCTGCCCCTCCCCTGCTCATGCTCTCTCTCTCTCTCTCTCTCTCTCTCTCAAAAATAAAGATTAAAAAAAATTAAATATATAAACTTAAAAAAAGGTATTTGCTCAATTTAATGTTTGATTTTTCTAAAAGTCTGTCTTGGCTCTGTGTAATTTAGATCAGTGCATACTTGTGGTTCTATATGAAAAAAAAATTAGCGGGGCGCCTGGGTGGCGCAGTCGGTTGAGCGTCCGACTTCAGCCAGGTCACGATCTCGCGGTCCGTGAGTTCGAGCCCCGCGTCAGGCTCTGGGCTGATGGCTCAGAGCCTGGAGCCTGTTTCCGATTCTGTGTCTCCCTCTCTCTCTGCCCCTCCCCCGTTCATGCTCTGTCTCTCTCTGTCCCAAAAACAAATAAATGTTGAAAAAAAAAATTTAAAAAAAAATTAGAGAATGTTTGAATTTACATATAAAACACTCGTAAGATGTGGGCAAGTGCATTAGACTACCAGCCAAGAGATACAAAGTCTAATTCCAAGTTTGTTACTAATAACCAGTAGAGCTACATACATGATTCAATCTCTCTTAGTTTCCACATTTGTTAGGTGGTTAGTGTCTCTCCATTTTCAACTTTGTGTATTTCTAAATTTTCATTAATGAGCCTGTTTATACTATTAATAGATTCCTTCCCTCTGTCTTATGTGATATTTTTTGTGATTGTGTGTATTTGCAAATTAGTTTTTGTGCAATATGAGCTTTTCATTTAAATCTATTATTCTTTTTTTGTTGTTATAATTTTTTAAAATTGTTTATTATTTTTTTTTTATTTTAGAGAGAGAGCAGGGGAGAGGGGCAGAGGGAAAGAGAGAGATAGAGAGAGAGAGAGATGGAGACAGAGAGAATCTTAAGCCGGCTCTACATTCAGCTCAAAACCCGACACTGGGCTCAATCTCATGACCATGAGATCATAACCTGAGCCAAAATCAAGAGTCAGACACTCAACCGACTGAGCCACCCAGGGTCTCCTTTATTTTTATATAGTAAATATATGACAATGACAGATATAACTATATATTAAAGCACTTAACACAAAATTTAGGGGGTAGCCTAGTAACCGCCATAAGTTTAAAGCAGTAAAGCAAATTGTATTTTGACATATCTGAAATAATTTCACTGTGCTACGGAAACAGCTGTGATTTCTACTGGTGATAGTCATAGGTCTGCTAATGTGAAGGTATGCTAATACATAAGGTCTGCTTCATTCATAATTTAAGGGCATGCCAATTTTCAATTAGAGAAATTCAGAATTCTAAACATGAACTCCTTTGTGGAGGATCCATGGACCCCAGTTTAAGTCAGTAAATGCTATTATTCTTAAGATCTCAGATTCACTGGGGCACCTGGGTGACTCAGTTGGTTAAGCGTCCCACTTCGGCTCAGGTCACCAACCTCATGATATTGCCATTCAGGAGTTTGAGGCCTGCATTAGGCTCTGAGCTGACAGCGTGGAGCCTGCTTCAGATCCTCAGTCTCCCTCTCTCTCTGCTTGGACACGCGTGCATGTATGAGCGCTCTGTTTCTTTTCAAAAAAAAAAAAAATTAAAAGAAAAGTCTCAGACTAATTTTGATGAATACTTATAGAAAATTTCTCAGGACTATATGTTTCTTTCAAACCTGCTAAATGCGTATTACAACAAGTGTATTTCTAATTTCTGCCAAATTTTAAGTCTCTTTAAGAAAGAGTGGTAACACCATATACCCTAAATATGCCACCTAAAAACACCTCTGCCATCTTCCATAAAAGAAAAGGCAGATTAACCTGAGTGTGCTTGTCTTACTTGGGTCACCAAGCCAGGGGATTGCAGGATGGGTAAGTGTAAAATTACCATAAGGAGGCATCAAAATACAGTGGGAAGCCTTGAATTTTGGCCTCGAGCTATCACCTTCTAAGTACCTGATTGTGGGGAAAATCACTTAATGTGTCTGAGCCTCTGTTTCCTTATAAGCAAAATGGTGATAACCTATTCTGCTGAATACATTTGATTGAAGGCTCAAGTGAAATAAGATTCAAGGTAGCATGTTGAAAACTCGGAAGGGCGGGGCGCCTGGGTGGCGCAGTCGGTTGAGCGTCCGACTTCAGCCAGGTCACGATCTCGCGGTCCGTGAGTTCGAGCCCCGCGTCAGGCTCTGGGCTGATGGCTCAGAGCCTGGAGCCTGTTTCCGATTCTGTGTCTCCCTCTCTCTCTGCCCCTCCCCCGTTCATGCTCTGTCTCTGTCTGTCCCATCTGTCCCATAAATAAATAAAAAAAAAAAACTTTGGGGAAAAAAAAAAAGAAAACTCGGAAGGGCAACTATGATGGAAATTCGTCCATTTCGTAGGAGGAACCTAGAAGGAGCTTAGAAAGGTAGGGAGTACAGGAGAAGAATCAAGGATGATTCAGAACGAGAAGCAAAACCTGATTGTGCCTTGTTATGGGACTGTCATAACCATCAGCTCTTCTGGTTCCCCTCTCCCCCTGGTGGGAATGATGGGAACAGACATAATCTTGTCCATGATCCTTTCAGTTCAGATAACAGGAAGGGATATTACAGTTTAAGGATCAATAGAAAAATGACGGGGGGGGGGGGGGGGGGGCACCTGCATGGCTCTGTCGGCTGAGCCTCTGACTTAGGTTCAGGTCATGATCTCATGGCTCGTGAGTTTGAGCCCTGCATCAGGCTCTGTGCTGACAGCTCAGAGCCTGGAGCCTGCTTTGGATTTTTTGTCTCCCTCTCTCTGACCTTCACCACTTGTGCTCTGTTTCTATCTCTTTCTCTCAAAAATAAACATTAAAACATTAAAAAAAAAAAAAAGAAAAATGAGGGGAAGAAATAGGGCAGGAGAGGAGTGACATAGAATTAACACTCTATTATCACTCGTGGCAAGTCAGACACCATGTGTATACAATCTTTTTACCTGCAGGGATGGCTTCTGGGTTCTCAGTGGTAGGAACAGAATCTTCAGTTGATGAATATAAAATAACCACTTAAAAAGTAAAGCAACTGAAGAATGAGAAATGTTCTTTTTTTTTTTTTTTTTAAGAGGGAGACTGTATTTTAAAATTGTCACCATCAGAGAAGAGAAAAGAAAGGTTGTGGAAATGTTCTGGATTAAAGGAGACTAAAGACACATGACAAGCATATGTAATACCTGATCTATGCTGAATCCCCTACTAGAGGAGACAAAACAATGCTATAAAACATTACTGGTCAATAGATAGAATTTGAATATGGATGGCAGATCGTATAAAAGTATCACGTCAACGTTAAATTTACTAAAGCTGAAGACTTTGCTATGGTTATGAAAGCAAATACCCCTATCCCTCCCCCCCCCCTTTTGGTCAAATACCCCTATTCTTTTTTTTTAATTTTTTAAAAATTTATTTATTTTTGAGAAGATAGAGACAGAGTGCAAGCAGGGGAGGAGCAGAGAGAGAGGGAGACACAGAATGCAAAGCAGGCTCCACACTCTGAGCTGTCAGCACACGGCCCAATGCAGGGCTTGAACCCATGAACTGTGAGATCATGACCTAAGCCAGAGTTGGACGCTTAACTGATTGAGCCACCTAGGAGCTATCAAATAATATTGAGAAATATTAAAATATTCAGGAGTATTTAGTATTTATATTTAGTAACTTATCTCTAAATGTTTCAGGAAAAAAATATATTGAGAGAGAGGGAAAGTGAAAGAGAGAGTGAACAGCTGGGGTAAAATGTTATAAGCAGACGATCTGGATGAAAGGCATATCGGTATTCTTTGTGCTATTCTTCTTTTTTCTTCCAAGTTTTATTGAAATTCGAGTAAATTCACATATAGAGTAGTATTGGTTTCAGGAGTAGAATTTAGCGATTCATCAATTACATACAACACTCACTGCTCATCACAAGTGCCCTCCTTAGTATCCATCACCCATTTAGCCCATCCTCCCATTCACCTCCCTTCCATCAACCCCCAGTTTGTCTTCTACATTTAAGAGTCTCTTATGGTTTGCCTCCCTTTCTGTTTTTATCTTATATTTCCTTCCCTTCCCCTAGTTCATCTGTTTTGTTTCTTAAATTCCACGTATGAGTGAAATCATATGGTATTTATCTTTCTGACTTATTTTGCTTAGCATAATACACTCTAGCTCCATCCACATCACTGCAAATGTCATTCTTTATTACGGCTAAGTAATATTGCACTGTATATATATATATACATACATATATATGTATATATATACACACACATATATATATGTGTATATATATATATATATATATATATATATACATATCACCGCTTCTTTATCCATTTGTCAGTCGATGAACATGTGTGCTATTCTTACTTGTGCAACTTTGCTGTAAGTTTGAATTTATTTCCAAATGACAAATATTTTAAAAAGTGAAACAAATATTTGAATGAGGTCCTCTATTCATTAAACATTCTCATCATTATTTTTAGTTATTCGATGGCATTTAACATATGCATGACTCCTAGCCACTTACAAAGTCCTTCAACATCTTTTATTTTGTTTAATCTTCTTCAAGAAGCCCCATTTTACACAGAAGAAAACTGAGAATCAGAAACTTCTCATAGGACCTTGGCTAAATTGTCTTCGTATTTTCACTGCCTCACCCAGTGAACAAAGGAAGTTAAAAAGGCAGGGATGATGAGGAGACCTGTCCCTAAATCACAAACAGAGTTGCACAGGCTGGACTGAGACTCAGAGCTCAGTACCTTTTACTTCTGTGCAGCTACAAAATACCATAAAACACACTCAAATCTCAGACCATGATTAACCATTATTTAATTACTCTTTGGTGATCTCAAGTAACATTATCTCACAATGCTTTAGGCTAACTTTTATGTAAGCCATTTATCATCCTGTAGCTAAGGGAAATAACAGTTGGAAAAAACGTTAATCGAATGCTGGCAGAGCAAGACTACCCTGTAGTAAACTCCAATATATTGCTTTTACCAGTGACACTGTGTAACCTAATAAGATAAAATTATTTTATATAGACATTTTGCTTAAACATAAGAATGAAAAAGATGTTATCAAGATATCTGCACTGCTTATGTTAGTGGCAAACATTACCCTTGATATGAAATTTTATGCATTGCTATTTTGAACACTTCAAAAAAAATTTTTTATGTTCAGCATTATTTCCCCCAGTTTCATTTTCATCACCTAAAGTGCTGAAACTCTAGCTAGCTAGAGGAATGGGCTCTCACAAGTGAAGAGAGACATATTATCAGCAGCAGAAGTGGTTTTTGTGAACTGGCTAGTAATCCTCTTTGTTTTAATCAGTGCCAGATAACTTTTGACATTTGCTGAACTTGGTTTCTTTTTAAAGTTCAGGACATTATACTAATTGAAAGCAATATCAGCACATTAAAAAAAAAAATGGAAGTGCTAAGAAGAATGGACTCTGAGACTGCGGGTGTTGGGGAGGATTACTTGGTCTAAGTGCACCTATCTGGGTGATGAAGAAAATCTGGTATTGGGGCAGCCATGGGAATATGTTATGATCAGGCTTACTTTCATGAGTGGTCTTCAGTCAGCCTGTATTGATCTGTCTTTTATTCTGTGAGTAATGAATCTAATTCTGGATACTCATATGTAGTCATCATGCATTATAGTTGGGAGATGACAAAGGTGTCATCTGGGGAGGACAGCTGGACATTTGACAAAGTGTGAAGGTGATTAGACTGATTGTTGCTTGTTAATCAACCTTCAATGAGGAGTCCTTTGAGACAAATAGACATGGCTTATGCCTCCTCAATCTGTATTCAGCTCTCCATCCCTTTTCTGGTATGAGGTATTGCCCTGTTCATCAGTAAATTAAAAATCAGACGCAAGTTGATGCTTAATGCTTAGCCAAATGAAAATGTTTTGAACAGTTATTCTCATATAGTTTCTCATTTGCATAATTTATAGCAAGAGAATCTTCGATGAGTTATCCACCCTCCATGAATTCTCAGTTTGGTAGATTAGAACCTCATGCCAACATGAACAAACAAACCTATACGTTTCATTTTAGGGAGAGCAAATTTACTTCCTAGTTTTTCCAGTATATTTTTATTGAGCACCTAATGTATGTCATGGATTGAAGATTCAAAGGTGAATAAGACTGACTCTCTGTTTTTATAATTGGGGAAGTAGATACTTAAACAAATGATCACACACAAAAAATGACAGGCACTAATAATGGGATGAGCCCAAAGTTCTATGGGACAACTTTTTTGAGAGAGAGAGTGTGCATGCTCAAGCGAGTGGGGAAGGGGTAAAGGGAGAAAGAGAAGCTTAAGCAGGCTCCACTCCCATTGCAGAGCCTGATGTATGAGAACATGACCTGGGCCAAAATCAAAAGTAGGATGCTTAACCAATTGAGTCACCCAAGCACCCCTCTATGGGACAATTTTTGATAGGCACCTAACCTACTGTATGATAGTCACTTGACCTCTTTGCTCATCAAGAAAGGTTCTGGGGAAGAAGACAGCTAAGCTGAGCATTGAAGGACACACAAAGGTTAGCCAGAATAAGGGAACAGAGGGAAGATGAGGATTCTAGGGGCCAAAATATGCAAAAGTCAGGAGAAAAAGCAGAGCAGGGTATATTCTGGGGACTGCAAGTAATTGATATCACTGGACCTAAGGAAGGGACAGATCATGATGATCCTCCAATGCCATTCCAAGAAGCTTGGATTTTATACTGATGGTTTTAAGGCAATATTGAAGGGTTTTAAATAGACATAAAATGATTGAGTGTATAGAGAAAGTATGGGCATGTGGTGAGTCTGGAGGAAAAGATCCAGGGCCACAACTCCCATCACCAACATGGTGTACCTTTTTAAAGCTGTGTGCTGTGGACAGAAAGGCTGCTAGGAAATAACTGATGGGGTGGAAGAACTTGGAACCCATCTATGCTCTCTGTCCTTTTAAGGATGGTAAAACACGTCATGTTTATTTTTACAGAATTACACACTCATGGGGCACGTGGGTGGCTCAGTCGGTTAAGCGTCTGACTTTTGTTCAGGTCACGACCTCGCAGTCTGTGGTTTCAAGTCCCATGTCAGATGCCCCATGTGCTGACAGCTCAGAGCCTGGAGCCTGCTTCAGATGCTTTGTCTCCCTTTCTCTCTGGCCCTCCCCTGCTCGTGCTCTGTCTCTCTCAAAAATAAACATAAAAAAAAAAAAAAAAGAATTACACACTCACAATGGGATAGTCTAAATAACGTCATTTGACAGAAGCAAGTGATGTTACACACACTGAAACACTGATACTGAGTACCCAAAAAGTGGATGAAGCAAGTTAGGGAAATTATCAGTTACATAATTTCACCAACAATGGCTATTTTACCCTTTCATGTTTATCTTGTGAATTCTACATGGAGCATCTGCAAATAAATATGTTGATAGATTAGACCTGAAGAATTATTCCCTTATTAATTCTTAGTTTTAGAATTGAGAAGACTGTATCCTGTTCATTTTGGCACACCTGGTACCTAAGACAGGGACTGCTACACAGTAAATGCTTAGTAGGTGGCTGAAAGTCAAGAATTAAAAACACATACTAAAATAGATTTTCTAGGACCTTTGAGGTTTTCAAAAACATGCTAACAAATTTCTTTAACACAAAATGAATATTAATTTGAAGTCAAATAAATAAATACCATATTCACTTGGGATAAATGTAGCTTCAGATGTATTTAATGCAATTTGCAAAAAGGCAGTGGGAATTGTGTGGGTGAAACTGAATGAGGAATCTGGTCTTTTGTAATTTTGAGCTATTTAAAATGAGAGGGGTTGAGTAGTTTAAAAAATGGATGGGAGGAGCTGGGTCTTAATGGCAACCCACAATTTTCTTCTCATGGTTGTGACTATAGAAAGAACATTTTCTAATTTCCTATAATGCTCACAAAGATGTTTCTAGATCAAGGACTGTGAGACCCTTTGAATGTAAGAGTTGAAAAAGCCTTATATGGCTGTATACACCTACCCCTTAATTGTGTCCAAATTTGAATATACAAGTTTATAATATAAATTAATATAAATAAAATAAATTAATAATTATAAGTTAATAATTATAACCTAGAATAAAGATATTATTATAAATTAATTAACATAAGTAAAATAACCTAATAATTATAACTTATAATTCTATGTACCTTACGGTTTTAAGAAGAATCATATTACATACTCTTTAAATGTTAGCATTCCACTTTTTCTGGTCATTTAAATAATGTTCTTGTGGCATTTATTTTTGCAATAAAAGCCTAAGTTTGCAGCAAGTGGAGTGCAAATTACACATCTATACTCATAAAAGCACAGTCATGAAATTATGCCAACCACATTCTTTCCTAAATGCTGCTTGTATTTTCTTTGGCTTCTTGTCTTTGTATTTTAGTCATATAGACAACAAAGAATAGTTTCATGGAGACTCCTTACTAGGTTGGATAAAAATTGATTACTATCAACGATGTCCGTACCACCCCCTGCACCAGAATACTTGCCTTTGAGTCTATTATTCCTCAGCGCCTTTTGTTGTCATTGTTGCAGTTACAGAATGTGATTTTCAGTTTTAAATTTAAAGTTTCGTGCAATGGGGGCGCTTGGGTGGCACAGTCAGTTAAGCGTCTGACTTCAGCTCAGGTCGTGATCTCATGGTTCCTGGGTTTGAGCCCCACATCGGGCTCTGTGCTGACAGTTTTGGGTTCTGTGTCTCCCTCTCTCTGCCCCTCCCCCGTTCATACTCTGTCTCTCTCTGTCTCTCAAAAATGAATAAACGTTAAAAAAAATTTAAAGTTTCATGCAACGAAGGAGCTCTTTTCCATTTTTTCCCTGTTGCTGTACTATGCTTTAGTTTCTTTAACGAAAGTTCTAAGGAGAGAATATGGGGCGTTGGGATTTAAGTGGAGATCCTGGGACTCCTGGGGGTGGTGACACTGCCACCCTTGCTTTCTGTGGCCCGTACAGGAACTGAAGCAATCACTACCCAACTGAGCACTTAGGGGACCTTTGAGGACAGAATGATTTGAACCGATTAGATGAACAAACATGAAACTGTCATGTATGACCAGTAAAGCAACCTCATTTTAAGAGAACCAAATAAATTAAGTTCACAAAAACAAATCGATTTAGGGATGGTACATTTACATTACAAAAAACTGCAAAAATCTTTGAATGGTGAGCTTTCCGATGGAATATAAATTTTCGTACCGGCATTTAAAATTTTTTACTTACGCAGACCCAAGTAAAGCACCCCAATTGTCACATGATAATAGAATGTTTTGCCTTTAGTAGGTTTTTGCAGTTCTCAAAGCCCATGGCTGTGCTTCAGCTCATTTGCATCTTCCACCTGGTACATGCAATGCCCTCAGCAGAGCGAGCACAGCCTGGTAGAGAACCTGTGACCTCTAATCCAGCACCACTTCCACCAAACTCCATTTCTACACGGGCATTTTGTTTGTTTGTTTGCGTTTTTAGTGGAGGTATATGTCTATTGCAAAAAACATATGATTGTTTCAGACACCTGCCTGCATTAATATACTGCTGGAGTTTGGTGCACAGTAGTGAGACGCACCTTTTATACTCTTAAATAATGGACTTTTGTATTGCATTTTAAAATAACCTCCCTTCTATTTGAAAATGTTTTAGGCAAACCTATTATACCCACATATGGAGAATTTAGGATTGATGCCAATCTTTTTACTAAGTTATGAATATATTTTTTAAATGTTTACTTATTTTTGAGAGAGAGAGACAGAGTACGAGCAGGGGAGGGGCAGAGAGAGAGAGAGAGAGGGAGACAGAATCTAAAGCAGGCTCCAGGCTCTAAGCTGTCAGCACAGAGCCCGACGCCGGGCTTGAAATCCACAAACCGTGAGATCATGACCTGAGCCAAAGTCAGACGCTTAACCGACTGAGCCACTCAGGCACCCCAAGTTAATGAATATTTTTCTAAAGTTCTTATTTTAATTCTAGTTAGTAAGCATACAGTGTAGCATTAGTTTCAGGTGTACAATACAGTGATTCAACAATTCCACACATCACCCAGTGCTCATCATGACAAGCACACTCCTTAATCTCCATCACCTATTTCACCCATCCCCCACTCCCCGCCTCCTCTCTGGTAACCATCAGTTTGTTCTCTGTAGTTGAGAGTCTGTTTTTTGGTTTCTGTGTGTCTGTCTCTCTCTCTCTCTCCAAGTTAACAAATACATCACTAATACTTCATCCTACATTCTGGAGTAGTAAGTTGACATTATTTCTCCCTATAATGAAAATTATTTGCTCCTCAATTTATGCTGTACCCATTGATTTCTTCTGAGAAAATATTACAAGCATGACTTTGATCCACTAATTTAAAGAAACAGACATCACACACAAGCAGAATGAGTAGAAAATTTATGCTTGACATCACCACTGTGATTTCCTATGAGGGGCAGAATCTAATTTTATTCTGCCGAGAACAAAAAGGGAGTTGGAGACATGCAAAAATTACGGAGCGTTCAGGTGATGTGTAGCCCATATCGGTCTGTTACACTGAGTGGTTTTTTAAAACTCGATTTAACCAGCACTTTGCACATAGCTGGTGCTCAATAGTACTGACTGGTCAGTTAACTGACTTTGACAAGTTTTGATTTGCCTGGTTTAGTCCTCGCCTGTTTTCCTATTTGCTGCCTGATGGGTCCATCTGTTAACAACCAGTTTCCAGCTTCAGGCTAAGCTCTTCCCTGGAGGATGACCTTCTTGTTGTTTTATTTTCTGAAATGTTTTGAAAAGGGCTTTATTTCTGAGCAGCAGAGATGGCAAACTGTGGCCAGAGTTCCTATTAAGAAATGTGGTTGCTCTGAGAATAGGCGAGCTAGCTATGAGTCCTGTCAGTGTAGGAGGGAGAGCAGACCAAGGCCAGCCATCCATTTCTTCCAGAGGATTTGCTTCATTTGTCTCCTGCTGTCTGGGCAGAACCGATTAGCCCAGTGGACACACAGTGTGAAGTAACTGTGGTGGCCTCTTGTCTCTCACTCGGCCCCACCTCCCTTCTATGCTATCTGCTGGCTAGTCTGTCCGCCTTTGCAGATTTCTTCTAGCCTCCAGCATCCTTTTTAACCCTGGCCACTCTGAGGTGGCGTCCCACCTTCTAAAGCCATGCCCCTTTCCATGTCCCACCACCCAAGAGCAAACCTTTATCAGTAGAGACTTTGCTAGCTGGTTATTAAAAGAGTAGCAATTAAACCAATTCACACCAATATATGCAGTAATCTGTAGAAGAATATTTACATTCAGGGGCACCTGGGTGGTTCAGTCAGTTGAGCGTCCGACTCTTGATTTCGGCTCAGGTCATGATCCCAGGGTCGTGGAATTGAGCCCTGCAGTGGGCTGTGTCCTGAGCGTGGGGCCTGTTTGAGGTTCTCTCTCTCCTTCTGCCCCTCTCCCCTGCTCACACACTTTCTCTCTAATACAAACAAACAAACAAGAATATTTACATTTTAGAAGAATACATTCTTAAACCAAAAAAGTGAAGTTATAATGACAGATTTTGTGTCAGTAAAGATGTGTTTGAACCAGGAATCTTCCAGGTACTTAGTAAATGGAACTTTATTCTTATTCTTATTCTATATAGATCTTTTGAAAAACGAGAAACAATTTATTGAGATAAAAGCTAACAATCTGCTTATAAATTGGTGCCATGCTTGGTCAAATCCTGCTAGCCTCGACAGCTTTGTAAATAGTCAAGCTGCTATGTAGTTTAGTCAGGAGAACCTCAGTAATTCAATTTATTACTTTCCTTCTCTGATATCAATGAAGGAGGTGATTAATGTTATGGAATTTGTGCCAGAAAGACATTAAAGGCAGTTGCTGTCTCTTGCCAGCTGCATGGCCTTTAGCAAGGCACACGACCTTTCTAAGCCACAGCTTTCCTATTGAGCTCATATGGTTGATGCGTGTGATTCCTGTATAGGGAAAATCATTAATATTCCCATATACATATATTGAAAGCAATTTCGATCAGAGTCTCACTGTTGTTATTGTTGTCGGTTTTAACCCATCAAAATCATTCTGAAGTTCACATGGAAGAAAAAGTGCGTGAGTATTGTCAAGAAAGTTTTGAAGGAAAACAATGAAGGGAACTTGCCATACCAGAGAGTAAACTTTCCTACATGGCTACTACAACCGAAATAATATGGATATTAGCTCAGGAATGAACAAACTGATCAATGAAACAGAACAGAGAGCACAGGAATGGATTCAAGGTTTCTTTAAAATACGAACTTAGTATAGAGTGATGCTTATATTTCAATTTAGTGGGAAAAAGAACAATTACCTTATATATAGCATTAAGGTAATGAAATATTCACCTGAAAGAAAAACAAAGAGATCTGTAACTTGAATAAATACAAAGAGAATATTAGCATATAATGAAGACTATGAATCTTGGGGGTAGGGTAAGGGCATTCATGGGCAAGGCAGAAAAATTCACAGATCATTAAGGAAATAGATTGACTTGAGTATATACATAAAATTTCTGAATGTCAAAAGGCACTATTAAAAAGTTGAGAGACAAATGATAGAGTGGGAAAGAATATTTGCAACAAATATTAGAAGATGCTAATTTCCCTTTTATTTTAGACAATGACTCTTGCAAATGAATAAAAGACAAGAAATATAACAGAAAAATGGGTATACAAGATGATTAGTAATTATCGGATGAAGGAAACAAATAGTAAACATTTAAAAAGATGCTGTATCGCAGTGATGGTCAGGGATATGTACATTAAAGAAATAAAGAGATATGTTTCATGTATTGGAGAGACAGGAATTTAAAAAAAATGGACCAAATCTACTTTGGCCAAAGTGTGGATAAAACTGATACCTCTTAGACACTACTGGTGAATGTGTGAATTGCTAAAACGTTTTTGAAAGTCACCTGGGGGGCGCCTGGGGGGCTCAGTTGGTTAGGCGTCCGACTTCAGCTCAGGTCACGATCTCGCGGTCTGTGGGTTCGAGTCCCGTGTCGGGCTCTGGGCTAATGGCTCAGAGCCTGGAGCCTGCTTCCGATTCTGTGTCTCCCTCTCTCTCTGCCCCTCCCCCATTCATGCTCTGTCTCTCTCTGTCTCAAAAATAAATAAACGTTAAAAAAAATTAAAAAAAAAATGAAAGTCACCTGGCAATATTAACTTTATTTATTTACAATGTTTTTATTGTTTTATTTTATTCTTTGAGAGACGGAGCATGAATGCGGGAAGGACAGAGAGAGAGAGGGAGACACAGAAATCCAAAGCAGGCTCCAGGCTCTAAGCTGTAGCACAGAGCCTGGTGTAGTGCTTGAACTCATGAACGCGAGATAATGACCTGAGCCAAAGTCAGATGCTCAACCAACAGAGCCACCCAGGTGCCCCGTAATATTGAATTTAAATGTGCAGATCTTTGACCTAGAAATGTCACTTCTAGGAATCTAACTTACCTAAATAGAAACACTAGTTTTAAGGAAACAGCTGAGTGAAACTGCATATTTCTGCATTTAAGAAATGAACACCCCAAACGCTGAAGTGCCCTGAACATCTACCAGTAAGACAAATATTGAATAGGTTATTATTTTATGTATACTCTAGAATATTTTCAAACATTTACATAGGTCTACACTCATTGATTTAGACAAATATCCATGATATATTGTGAAGTGAAAATAACAAGGGCTAAATAATAGTTGTAATACATTTGAATTTTTATAAAGGGGCTGTATAGGTGGGTGTGTGCCTAACTATAGGACTATGTAATATCTGGGGTGTTGGGGGTCACAGAAAGACCTATGGAAGGATACATTCCAAAATGTTGGAAGCAGAAGAATGGAACTAAATTGGGGGAGGAGAACATTAATTTTCCATATGTTGTTATTGCTTGAATTACTACACAAAGCCTTCATTACCTTTATGAGTTGAATTATATCCCCCTCAAATTCATATTTAAAGTCCTACCTGCTCCCCAGTACCCCAGAATGTGCCTTATTTGAAATTCATACAGATGTAATCAGTTAAACTAAAATGAGATCATACTGTAGTAGGTGTTCTGATGACTGGTACCCTTACGAAAAGGGGAAATTCAGAGCATCAGACAGGCATCGAGGGAAGCCGATGTGAAGACACAGGGAAAAGATGGCCATCTACAGTCAAGGAGAGAAACCTGGAGCACCGACCGCCTCCCCTCATAGCCCTCAGAAGGAGCCAACATTGCTGTCAACATCTTGCTTTTAGACTTCCAGCCTCCAGAACTGCAAGACAACAAATTTCTGCTGTTTAAGCCACCCGATTTGTGGTTCTTTGTGATGGCAGCCCTAGCAAATGGATACAATTATTGTTGAAATTAAAAACCAATAAAGTATTTTTGAAAAAGGTGAAGAATAAAAAGAACTGCATTTTGTATGTTTATGCATTCAAGAAACATTTACTAAGTATCTATAATGTGCTAGGTATTCTATTTTAATTATTTTTCTTAATATTCCAGAAATACCAGAGGGTAAGAATTAGTGTCCACATTTTACAGAAGTTCTGGAACTTTTCCAATGTCACACAATGAATAAATTTCGGGGTAGAAGTCAGAGCTATGCTGTAGCTGCTTTTCTGTGCCAAATCCCACCACTGAGTGCTTGATCTCCTCTTTGTCCATTTCCAATCTTTAGTGAGCATTCAGGAAAAAGTTAGCTCGCCCGTCCCCATTTCTATAATGTCAACGTGAGGCCCAGAATAATGATGTCAGAATGACATTGCCCATAAAGTATGATACCAAAGTGGAATGATTTTATGGAATCTCCTTTTATTGTATTGTATTGAAGGGAAAGACAGTGAACAATGGTTATAGCTTTCTCTTGGTTGTTTTCAACATTTCATGTTCATTTTTATCTTGCCAGTTGTCTAACCGAGAGAGCTAAAAAAAATAGGAAGATGGAGGAAAGAAATATTTCAGAAGTCATATGACTAAATCATAGATAGGTGGTTTGGGTCAACAATTTATTTCAGAGTTTTATCAAGGAGAAGTCAAATTGAAAATACCCATGACCTTGTGATACAGATGTTATATTTTCCAAATCTTTCAGTGTAGGGCAGAAGGTTTGTTGCTGTATTTGGAAAGAGCACCCTGATGACCTCTTCTATTAATTCTAGTGATGGCAACTATATATGCAGGATGCTTATTATTTTATGCTACCATTTATGGATAAATTCTTATTGATCCAGCTCAATGATTACTTTCTATCAGCCTCTCTCAGGTCAGTTTGTTGCACCTTCTTCTTTGCACTAGTAATACACTTTTACATACAGAATATATAATGTATTCCTAACAACATGTATTCTCTTGCATTATTTATGTGTGAGAACCTTTTGCTAAATTGTAAATTTGTCAGAGTGTGAGACCGCTCAATCTCTACGTTCATTAGGATCTCAAAACCAGGCATACAATAAGTGATCAAGAGAGCAGAGAGGATTAAAGGTGTAGGGTGGGTTAGCAGTGGGATGGCCGAAAAGCAGCATCCCCATCCGGACGGGAGACCACCTCATCATCCATCTTCCCCCCAGGTACTATACACCTCCAGTGGGCATGCTCACAACTCAGTGGTTTGCAGGCCATTCCCTTTTCCAAATGCCCGCTCCTCTTCCTATCCTTCTGTCTCTCTGTCCCTGGCAGAGTACAGTCAGTAGCAGGGATATCAGTGCCATTACTAGTACTGGTAATAGCTGTTCCTTCTATAGCATTTATTGTGTCAGGCACTGTTCTAAGGCTTTACATACACTAAATCTCTTAGATAGTTACTATTATTAGCCCCATTAAATAGATGATAAAACTAAAGTGCAAAGAGATTAATTAAGTTACACAGCTAATAAGTGATAGAGTCATAATTCAACATAGACAATCTGGTTCCAGAGTCTATGCTCTAAACCACTATGTCATAGGCTTACCTCATATGAGGTACATGGGTCATGATGGGCTTCACCACTGGAAATCATTTCAAGCTCCAGAGACATTATCAAAGAGCCAAACTGGACCTCCCCAAACTGTATCCACAAGTGCAGGGGGCAAATCTCCAAAAGATGAAGGATCCAGATCTAATCAAGCATGTGAAGAAAATTCTTACCAGCAGAGGCCAACCATGTCATAGAACTATATATATTGTAGCATTTATTTGAGTAGAAAATCACTGGACAATAGAACCTTTGGCTTACCTCTCTGGCCAGAAAATGTTTGCCTCTTTCCACATCTGAAAAGAGCTCAATGGGCCTAGTACTGGGAGGAGAACCCACTAATTATGGCTACATACTACTGGCACCATTCTGTAACAGCAACCTCCCTATCGCCACCTAGTGTGCAGAATTAAGCAGGTAAAATGTTCCGAAGTGATCTTTGCATAAGAGGATGACTTGGATTGGATGGCCTCTCATGATCTAATGAAATCTTCCTCTTTTTCTTTATTAGCTTATGGATTTTTCTACTTTCAGTTGGCCCACTGTGATTGGGTTTTTTCTGAGTTGTCTTTTACCCTAGAAACTTGCATCTTTCCCCTTCAATTATTACTAATTTAATTCTTATGCCTTCCCATTTTCTCATGTGGAACTTCGGTTTTACTTTTCAGAAGAATGAGTCCATTTGAATAACATACTAATCCCAAGTTAAACACTATCCCTCTACATAAGTTACATAAAAATTAGGCAAAGGTTAAAATGATATCTTTAAATATATTATGGATGTACTTCCAATGAAGTTTTGCCCAACTACCCATAAAAAAATAAACCACTATGTCTTCTTTTCAAAAAATATTTATTTATTAATTCTTTTATTTTCCCCTCAAGTTAGTTAACATATAGTGTAGTCTTGGCTTCAGGAGCAGGCCCCAGGCCTACCATGGGTCTCAAACTCATGATCTCAAGATCAAGAATCACATGCTCTACCAACTGAGTCAGCCGGGTGACCCACTATATCTTCTGAACCAAGGAAACCATACCTGTAATTGATGTGTGGTAGAGAAAGAGAATTGATAAAAGATTATGTACGTAATTTTATGTATCTATATTGAGCTGTTCATAATTAAAATACAAATGTCTCATTTAGTCGTCAAACTTCAGTGTAGGTCCAAGGCTTTTTCTTTGAGAACAGGTCTGCTGACTGAAGTTTCTCATAATTGATCTTGCATTATTTTTATCTTTTTTGCATTTTTCATTAAAGAGGAAGAGAAATTTAAGTGCACTTGCAAAGTAATAAATGCAGTTACTTTTAGGTGTCTTACCTACACAATACAACAACAACTTCAATTTTTTTAATAGGGATTAATTCATGGAGAATTTCCAAAGCGTACGTTTTTAGAGACCAACAATTCTATTCCTTTTCATGCTGAAATACAATTGGTTTACAAAATACTTAATTTGAGTAATTACAATCCTTAATACAATTGGCACACATTCTGGGGAATCAACATGTCTGACGTGATAAGCACACAAGTCTTCAGTGAGAGGGAAACTCTGGGGCACTCCAGAGGACAGTCACTCCCACCAGGAACCAGTAGCCATGGATTCCAGGCAGTATGTTTCTAGACGGGACAGGAGTGTTGGTTAATCTGATGTTAAGTGGCAATGACTGAGCAAGTGCTAATGTATTGTGTGTCCTTGCCTCCAAGGCTAATGTATTGTGTGTCTCCTTGCCTCAGCTATCCCTGTGCTGCAAGACTTCTCTGGTCATGTCTCCACCTGACACAGAGGTAATTGTTTCCTCTTCAGTGACTGCACAGTACATTGTTTCTAGTACATACTTAAAAAAGCGTGGTCATTTTTTGGATTTTTTTTTATTGTGATAAAATACACGCAGCATCAATTTGCCATTTTAACCACTTCTATCTGTATAGTTCAGTGGCATTAATTACATTCATATTGTTATGCAGCCATCACCACCACCCATCTCCAGAACTCTTTTCTTCTAGTAGAACTGAAACTCTATACTCATTAAATAGTAACTCTCCATTTCCTCTTCCCCCAGTCCCTGGCAATCACTGTTTTACTTCTGTGTCTATGATTTTAAACATAATAGGTACCTCATATAAGTGGAATCACACAGTATTAGTTTTTGTGTATGTCTATGATTGGCTTATTTCACTTAGCATAATGTATGTCATCAAGGGTCATCCACACTGTAGCACGTGTCAGAATTTCCTTTTCTCAAGCTGAATAATATTCCATTGTATGTATATACCACATTTTGTTTAGAAGTTCATCTGTCCTGGGACAACTGGGTTGCTTCCATGTCTTAGCTATTGTGAGTAATGCTGCAATGGACATGGGCATACAACTATTTCTTCAAGACCCTGCTTTCGATTCTTTTGGGTATTAAATGAGATGTTTTTGTTGTTGTTGTTTTTTAAAAATAGGTAGCTCTTCCTCCCTGGAATGTGTATTACATTTTACACTTTTAGTGGATAGCACACTTCCTGGCACATAGTAATTTAATAAAGCCTTGTTAATAAAACACACTCTTCTACAGATAAACAGAGATAATCATGGCTCTAGGCCATGCAATTTGTACCCAGAGTACTGCTCAAACCTGTAGTAAAGTTAATTTGAGAACATTACATCATTCTTTTCCTGAAACACTGTGAATCTATCACTAAGATTTCCTTTCCTCCTTTCTCCTCTTTTCCATCAGATATTGTGTAGAATTATACATGTCTTCTCCCTAAAACTCTGGGGTCTACCTCATTTTTCTAGCTGTAGATTCCTATATATAAATTCTAGGTGGCAGAATTTTCCAAGGAAACCACAAATCACTCTTAATTCATGATGTCTATTTATAAAAGAGTCTATGTCTTTAGAATAAAACATGAAATCTCATATTTTTACTTAGCATTTGATGCAGACATTTTGGATAGCTACTGAATGTTTACATCAGCTAACTGATCATCATTACTGGCATGAAAAGGTTCAATTTCCAACCGCTTAGAAGGCTGTATGAAACTTCTGAAGGGAGAGCATACATTTTAAAGTTTAAAATAAAAAAAAAAAAAAAAAGAAAAGGAATGCTTTGAAGCCATTGACATAGGCACACCAGAAACAATTTAGCAAAGAAACATTTCAAAAGAAAAAAGGAACCAAACCCTGATGAGGTTGCTTGCTGTCAGGGACTGTTTGAGCTAAACTGCTGACCCAGTGAAGTCTATGTTATTAGTGAAGTGTTATTAATAACCCTTTTAATGGGATGAGTTCTACATTTTTTTCTCCTTCACTGCTATTATAAGGAAACTATGTATTTTTGGCTTCAGTCATGACATATTAACGTTATTTTTTACAATGATTTCCTGTATGTACTTTTTACCGGTATAATCTATGAGTGATGGTTTGAGAGAAAGACTAAGAGACTAGAGGAGGAAAAGACCAAAAGAAGAAAAAAGAAAGAACGAAAAGAAAAAGCTCAGGAAATACAGGAACTTTCTATTTATGAGAATTATGTATGAGAATATTTTTTGTTTGCATTTAGATTGTAGCTGTCTTGCTAATTGTTTTTCCATTTGAGTTTTATTGAGCTAGGACTTATCTTTCTCACTTTACATTTTATTATTTAGTAAATGATATTATCATGTAAACATATTTGTAAGGGTGAGGATCTGATTTCGGTAAGGTGTTTATGAGCTCATTTAAGGACACAAGCTAAGGGGCCACAGAGGGTGAGAAAGGACTTCAGAGGATGCATTCAAGTTCTCACTGCAGAAAACTGAAGGGGAACGTGTGCAATTAGCCTTCATTGCTTTACTCCCAAACCAAAAAAATCTATCGAAGATACCCTTAGTTTTAATTGCAAACACACAAGTCTGCAAACAGTAGTTATTTTATGGTATTTGTCAGAAGTATCCCTGGACAACAGCAAACTGGGTAATTTTCCTGCATTCCGTGTGTTACCTTCTTTCTAGCTGATGCTCCTGTTCACTGACCCTGAACACACGCACACACTGCCCAGCAGTGACCCAGAGAGGAAAGAGTTAGGGAATATTTATTTACAGAGCTTACATATTCTGTATGTGGGGACATACACAATAAAAAATTAGTACACAGCATACGTCAGGTAGGAATAAGTACTCTGAAGTAAATTAAATCTGGAAAAGAGACTAGAGAATTATAAGGGCACATGTGTGTATATGTGGGCATTTATGTGTGCATGCATGTTGGGGAGTACCTAACGAGGTGGTGTTTGAATCAAAGCCTGGAAGAATCATAGGCATGAGCTTTGTAACATCACCCTTAGGCTCAGGCAAGAGGGCAGTTTCCCCAGGCTCTGCTGGCTAGAGGGACCCACATATCACAAACACACAAAAACAAATTTGTAGAGAACACATGAGTGCTTCTGTTACTCAGAACCTGGCGCTCAGTGCTGGCACAGCACAACGAGGGACCCTAAATGTCTCTCCTCGTGAATAAAACTGCTCAGGCTCCAGGGAAACTCTTGTCAGAAATCTCTTGGGCTGTGACCTCAAAACTAAAGGCCACAGTGTCCTAATGCTGTTAGGGTGGGTGAGTTGCTCCGCGGTTCAAGCTGGAGAGGATACAAGTAACAGCGGCGCTAAGGTGAAAGACAGGTTATATGGGGTTGTCAGATTCCTCTCGGAAAATAACATATTCTTGCATGGTGAAAAACTATTTCCCATTGATGCTAAATGTCCACTTCCTTCCCTCTTTTCATGTTCTGATTTGTAGTTTTGGAGATACAAATTAATTCGACTTTTTACACTGAAATTAAATGGACGTTGAACACCAGAATTGTGGGTCGTTTTATGTGTATAAAAATATTTACTACAATTTACATGCTTTTTCCAAAAAAGAAATACAATTTCATCTTTACTTAGACAATTTAATTAAAATTTTGATAGTCATTATAGATATTATTAAATTTAGAAATCTTTGATACTGTCTACTATGTCATGTAATAACCATAGCTTTCCACTGAAGAAAAATTGTCACCAAGAAAGTCCATTTGTCAAGGCAAGAGAATATAATCTATTTCATTTGGCAGTTTGTTGTCTCAGCATTTTATTTATTTATTCATTTGTTTGTTTTTTGAGAGAGAGCTTGCACATGAGGAACAGAGAAAGAATCTCAAGCAGGCTCCACGCCCAGCACAGAGCCCGATGCGGGGCTCAATCTCATGACCCGTGAGATCATGACCTGAGCTGAAATCAAGAGTCGGATGCTCAACTGACTTGAGTCTCCTGGCACCTCTGTTGTCTAATCGTTTTAAACACAAGATACAGAGTCTCTATTTTCACTTTTGCCTTGGGCTCTTGAAATGTGAAGGGTGAGTCTAGACCCCTGCCAAGATCTGAGGAAAGAAAGTTCTGGGCTGAGGGAAGAGCAAATGAAAAGGCTTTGATAAGAAAATGAGAATGGCACTTGTGAGCATCAGCATACAAGCCAGCTATAACAAGAGGGAGGTAAGCCAAAGTAGGAGCAATAAGAAACAAATGAGAGGCAAGCAGGGGCCAAATAATCTAGGTGTGTCATTGGACGAAATGTGGATTTTAGTCTAAGTGTTGTAGGAAGCCTCTTGAAAACTGAGAGCAGGAAACTGACATCATAGGTATTAAAAAAAAAAATCACTCAGGCTGCTGTAGGGAACAATGCTGGAATTGAGGGAAGAGCCACTAATCTATCACAATGGTTCAGATAAGAGATGATGGGTGTGAGCTAGGGAGATGGTGGGGGAAGTCATTGGAGTTGGTTGGGATTTATTTTGAGACCAGTCAACAGGACTTGCCCATGAATTGACTGTGGAATGAGAGAGAAAAAGAGAAGTCATGAGTGACTCCAAGATTTTCAGATTAAGTAACAGGTGGGAAGACTGGGGAGACACTGCGTTTGGAGGAGAAAATCAGGACTACTATCTTATATTAAATTTGAAACACTTCTTAGACATCCAAATGTAGATATCTAGTAGGCAGTTGGATATCTGAGTTTAGAGTTCAAGAGAGAAGTCAGGAGTGCTGGAATCTTGTTGGGACCCAGGAGCCCAAGCTGTTGTTTAGTCTTGAAATTGATGCAATTGTCTAGGGACTGGATGTTGATAGCCAAGAGGATGGAGTCCTTCAATATTTAAAAGTTGGGAAGAGAAGGAGTCATCTCACCTGAAATGTCACCCTCTGCAGGAAGCCCTCCCTGATCCTTCAAGCTAAGTTTTGCTTTTAGTTGATTCCAGAGTACCCTGTAGTTTTTACATTGATCAGTAACCCTTATGAAACAACAGTGCAATCCCCTATTTCTCATTCCCTCTAAACTGCAATCTTCTAGAGAAGAAAAACCTTGTCTTGTATGCTTTTTTTTTATCCCCAGCATCTGGTATAGTGTTTGGCTTCTATTAGTATTCAATAAATATTTCTTGAATAAATGAATTGTTAAGCATTGATAAAAAAAAATTGGGGGATATTTAATAATTTTTATAATTAAAGTCATCAAAGAGTGTCCTTTAAAAAAACCCACTGATTTTACTATTGTTTTTAAATAACGTATCAGTAATTTTCCGAATTAAAGCATCTCTTACCTATTTGCAAAACATTAAAAAATTCATCACCCCATGTTCATGGATAGGAAGACTCAATATTGTCAAGTTGTTAGTTCTTTCAAACTTGATCTATAGATTTAATGTAATACTAACCAAAATCCCAGGACATTATTTTGAGACTATTGACAAACTGATTTTAACTTTTTACAGAGAAGCAGAAGACTCAGAATAGCAACACAATATTGAAGGAGAAGAACTAAGTTGGAGGACTGACACTACCTGAGGTCAAGATTTACTGTAAATTACAATAATCAGGAGAGTGTAGTATTGACAATATTATGGCCAAACAGATCAATGGAAGAGAATAAAGAACTCAAATTAACATACATATAGTCAACTGATACTCAACAACATACAATGGAGAAAAAGTCTTCAAGAAATGATGCTAAAACAATTGGACATCCACTCCACAAAAAATGAATCTAGACACAGACTTTACATACTTCACAAAAATTAAATCAAAATTGACCAGAGAATTAAATGCAAAGCCCAAAACAATGAAATTACTAGAAGATAACATAGGAAATCCAGATAACCTTGGGCAAGATAACGGCTTTTTAAGATACCACCCTAAAGAAGGCACAATCCATGAAAGAAACACTTGATAATCTAGTCTTCATTAAAATTAAAATTTTCTGCTCGGTGAAAAACACTGTCAACAGAATGAGAAGTCAAGTCACAAACTGGGAGAAAATGTTTGCAAAAGACACATCAGATAAAGGATTGTTATCCAAGATATACAAAGAACACTTAAAACCTAACTATACGAAAACGGCCCAATTAAAAAATGGGTGGAAGATCTGAACAGACGACTTCACCAAAGAAGATAAAAAGATGGTAAATAAGCATATGAAAAGATGCTCAACATCGTGTCATTAGGGAAATGCAAATTAAAACAACAATGAGGTAATGCTACACATTTATTAGAATGGCTGAAGTCTAAAACACTTGACAACAAATGGTGGAGAGGATGTGGAGCAACAGGAGCTCTCATTCCTTGCTGGCAGGAATGCAAAATAATACAGCCACTTTGGAAGACAGTTTGGCAGCTTCTTACAAAACTAAAAATATTCTTACCATCTGATTCAGAAATTGTGCTCCTTGTTATTTACCCAAAGGAGCTGAAAGCTTATGTCCGCACAAACATGTGCACATGGATGTTTATAGCAGCTTTATTCATAATTGCCCAAACTTGGAAGTAACCAAGATGTCCTTCAGTAGGTGAATGGATAAATAAAGCGTAGTAAGGCCAGACAATAGAATATCATTAAATGCTAAAAGGGAATGAGCATCAAGCTATGAAAAGGCATGGAGGAAATCTTAAATGTGTATCACTTAAGTGAAAGAAGGCAATCTGAAAAGGCTACATACTGTATGATTCTTCTAACTATATGACATTCTGGAAAAGGCAAACTGCCGAGACAGTAAAAAGATCAGTGGTTCCCAGGGGTTAATAGGGAGGGAGGGATGAATAGGCAGAACATAGATTTTAAGGGTAGTGAAACTATTTTGTAGGATACTATAATAGTGGATGCATGTCATTACACACATTATACACTTGTTAAAACCCATAGGATGTACACCAAGAGTGAACCCTAAGGTAAACTATGGACTCTGGGTGATAAGGATGTATCAATGTAGGTTCCTCATCATAATGAGTGTACAACTCTGGTGTGGGATGCTGATTCTTAGGGAAGCTGTGTGTCAGGGGGGGAAGGAAAGAATATTTGGGAGCTCTCTGCACTTTCTGCTCAATTTTGCTGTGACTCTAAACTTGCTCTTAAAAATAGTCTATTTAAAAAATCATCATTTTGGGGCACCTGGGTGGCTCAGTCGGTTAAGCGGCCGACTTCGGCTTAGGTCATGATCTCGCGGTTCGTGAGTTCAAGCACCGCGTCGGGCTCTGTGCTGACAGCTCAGAGCCTGGAGCCTGTTTCCAATTCTGTGTCTCCCTCTCTCTCTCTGACCCTCCCTTGTTCATGCTCTGTCTCTCTCTGTCTCAAAAATAAATAAACGTTTAAAAAAAATAAATAAAAAATCATCATTTTGGGTATCACTGTCCTTCACTTCCTAATGTTCAGTATCTTGAAAATAATTGTTTCAGATCTGTGGGTGCATACATACGGTGGAAAGGTACACTGGTCTGACTGACTCCATCTCAGCTTGAAGTGGAAGTATCTCTCTTCTAACATTTGTGTTGGACTGACGGATAAAATGATATCAGAAGACATGAATTCTACATTATTATTTTGTGTGTAAAAACTATACCTTTGTATGTTTAAGCTCCTGTAAGAACTGCTCATTTTAGGGAAACCTTTAGAAACAGTTCACTAATAGGCATAACCAGGCTCCATGGCCACTTTTGAAAGAGGCAGTCTTCAGTATTGCCCCATTCTCTCAGCTGGTGACTTTTTTTTTTTTTTTTAACGTTTATTTATTTTTGAGACAGAGGGAGACAGAGCATGAACGGGGGAGGGTCAGAGAGAGGGAGACACAGAATCTGAAACAGGCTCCAGGCTCTGAGCTGTCAGCACAGAGCCCGACGCGGGGCTCAAACTCACGGACCGCGAGATCATGACCTGAGCCGAAGTCGGCCGCTTAACCGACTGAGCCACCCAGGCATCCCAGGTGGTGACTTCTTAATACACTTATCCAGTGCCTTGGGACCCCCTGAGTCTCCAGAATTCCCTTCACATCCTACTTTACTCAAGTCTTCACTCTCGTCTCAAGTTTTTACTCTCTTTTGGTTCAGACAATCTGCTCTGGACTATAGCCCGCCCTTGGCTATTACAAACCACAGAGAGAATGGATATTATTGGGTTAAGTGCACTGTGCCTGCATTTTAATGGACCATCTGTAAATGAAGTTCTAATGCACAGTAAAGACTCCAATGACAGAAATTCTAAGTTTTCTGGCCGCCTGGTGGAAATGATATTTTTAGGTAGGTCAGAGTTTTGATGTTGCTGTATCATACACATTCACCTGGCTCCTAGTCTCCCTTTTTTAGGATCAACTCCATCAACAGATAAGTGCCTTTGGTTTTTTCTTTATTAACAAAAATTAATTCGTTTACCCTTTTGAATTTCTCTGTATTTCCTTTTAAAAGAGCAACATGTGAAAATAAAATGGTCATGTCATTCTTTCCATTCCTACTAGTCATCATAGGGATTAGTCACAGAGAAATGACAACAGTTAACCATGGAACTTGAAAAATCTGGAAGCATTTTTATGTTTGTTTGTAAACGTCCTTGTTTTATGTACTTAAACACAGAAACTAGTTTTCTGAAACCCTTGAGGTTTCTCATCTGTTTGAACCTGGTGTAATTTTACAAATATGAAAGTGACATTCTAGTAACCTCTGAAAATTGGTGGATGGGACAGGAAATCAAGTTATTAATGCAAACTGAAACGAGGGTTAGCACATAGGAGCCTGTTGAAAATTCACAACAGCATATGTTGGCTAATTTGACAGTATACTGTCTAATTTCCTGAATAAATGCAGTTTTCCACTTTTGCGATTATCAAGTCATGGAAACAAAGAGATGATAAGTAACGAACAACATTTACATATGCATGCATGAGGTCTGGAGGGTGTAGACAATACTGTGGCTTTGTCTTTGGTGCTGGGAATAGAAACATAAAACAGCAGAAGTAGAAATACAGTCCTTGTCCTAAAAGAATTTACAACCTACTTGAGTCGATCCCAAAGACAAGTATTTAACCCAGCAGGAAATAAAAACATGGAAGGTGAACAAGCACACAAATATTTTTACTGGCTTATACCCTCAGATCTTCCCATTCTTACCCATGTGTGAGAGTGATGATGTGTTTAATATTAACTTATGAACAAAACCGCAGAGGGCAGCGCTCTCAGATCCCAAGTCTGTGGCTTACATTGCATCATTTGAACTGAAGTTCACTGTAACAACAGACCAGGCTTATTGTGATGAGCCAACAAGTACATGGATAAAGGAGTCTGGTGAAAGAGTCCTATTTATACAAGTGGTTCTGCTTCATGACATCATACTCAGTGTGGTTATGTTTTACTCATTTCAAAGCAAAGGACATCTGTCCTATCCTAAAAAACACCAGACGACTGTAGAAGAAAAACTCTATTTCATTTAGAGGAAATGAACACTTAAGTATACGAACTGTATAATCTGCGTAGAGTGCAACACATTTGTTATATGAATATTAGATGCTGAGAGTAGCTTGATTATTTCCATGGACAAGAGATTTTTAATATCTAAAAATAACTACAGTTTAGTCACTGCAGTTGCATAACTTTCTATTCTAATCTACCATTTGAAAAGCAAATTCATCTATTGGAACCTAAAGATGTGTGTTACAGGGTTATTTCATACATGGCAGATTTTCAAAGTCTTGCAATGATGACATTGATATAGTGCCACTACTCTGTTATAACCTTTGTATATTATTTAAGTGTAACAAATACTTCATTCATGGCTTGCCCTAAACTTTGCATTTGGTGACACTCTTGCTGCTGTGTTAATATCAGGTCTATTAAGCTGGACCTCATGGTCCATTACCCTTTCTTTAGATTTGACCCCATGAAGTTTAGGGGTCTTGAGCACAGTGTGAAAAAGCAAAGGGTTTCACTCTCACCCAAGGAGCTCATTAGGACTTTATAGAAACACAATAAATACTCACACAGTACTAACACTTGCACTGAGGGATGCTCACCAGACACACAGCCTGGTGTCAGAAGGTGACCATTGTTCCTTTTATCCAAGCCTGCACACTGCATTAGCCCGTTCTCTAAAGAGAGTGCTCATTTGTAATCTGGCATCTTTTTCTTTGTCAGAAAGATTCACTTACTGGTATTCTGGCTTTCTGGGATTTTTTTTCTACCCTTCTATGTCTTGATCCATTTATTAATGCTTCCACTTAAAATCTGGGTAATGTAATTTCAATCAGTTCGTGAAACAATCCCAAAGGGAACTGCTCACAGCAATACGTGAACAGCAGGCCCTTATTCTCTCATAAACTACACTATCATTCACTAATCCCATTTGCCTTATTAAATACAGTTTTATAATGCAGGTAAATATTATTAGATTGGCTCAGGGGCACCTGCCACCATCCCTGCAAATACTTTAGCTTCAATTTTAAAGTCTAGTGAGCATTAACTCTCTGGTATACCTTCTCACATTTTAAAATGTTATAGTAAAGAGTTATGTCATTACAAAGACCAAAATTTGATTTTATCATATTATTATGCTCAACCACCGCCATAAGCAGGTTTCCCTTGTCAGTACATGTGCTGCCGAAGCGAGCACAAGCAGGTTTCCCTTTTTAAAACAGATTTCAGTCTGAAAGTGTCACAGAACATTTTCTTCCAGGGGCTTGTAGGCAGCATGAAATGGGATTTCTATCCAGAAGTAGAAGCAGTTTGTTACTATGAAGACCTTTTCCCTAGGGATGGTTTTTATAAGGTACCATTGGAGACTCCAACTCTGCTATTCAAATTAATCAGATTTCCTTGGGCAGAATGCCTCTGGAACCCCCTACAAAGACTCTTTTCCTCTTCCTACTCTGCAAATTACTTATGAAAACACTGGATTATACAGAACAAAAGGGTTTTTCCGCTTATGTCAATCAAGCATTGATGGTTTTCTTTTTGTTTCTAAAACAAGAAAATGAAGGGACAATTTTATTTTATAAAGTCTGGATGAACCACCTCACTGCATAATTTTCCAAGACCATTTCACTGGAGCCTTGGGAAAAATATTGGCAACTCAGTAATTTCCAACTTGAGACCATGTGATAAGACTCAAATGTAAGCCAAATTAACCTTTTTTTTTTCTTTTTCTTTTTCTCTTTTCTTTTCTCTCTTTTTTTTTTTTTTTTTTTTTTACTAACCATCTATTCTTTAAAGAGAAAAATGATTTAGAATATGGGCAGGCATATGCCAAGAATATCCACTCATGTTTTACTGAGTTAGGAATTCTGCTATTCATATTACAGATACAAAACTGGATAAGACGGCACTAGGAGTCCACAGCTTGGTGGAATAGACTCAACTCACCACCATACAACATAGCAACATGTACCACTAATAGAGGCTGGGACAGAGGTGGGGAGAGTAAGGGGACAGAAGAAGAGGGAAGAAAAAAACTTTGAAGGAGGAGAATTTTCCTAGGCAGTTAGTGGGGGAAAGGCATTCTATGCAGATTGTACAACATGAAGGAGGAAGACATCCAGGTGTGAAAGCTCCTGGTGTATTTAGGGAGTACTCTCCCTGCACACTTGAAGCAGGGAGCTGGGAGTTGGGAAGTGATGAAAAATGTTCTTGGAAAGTCAGGGCAGAGCTAGCATGTGAAGGCCTCCAGGTATCCTCTTAAGAAGGAATTTGCTATTTCTCTTGGTGACACTGAAGGATTTCAAAGATCCACCGGAGGAATGAAAGAAACCACTAATATAGTCGGATCATTGCTCCAGGAGGACAACTGATGGCAAGGTGGAGGATAATCTGGAGAGGGAGTAATCTGTTCACAGAGAATGATAGAAGCTATTACAAGAATCCATGTAGGCAATACATAAAGGCCTAAACTAGGGAGGTGGAAAAGAGTAAGAAGTAATATAGTTAGGAGACATTTACGAAGTAGAATTAATAGAACTTAATGACCAACTGCTAATGCAGATGAGCAGTGAGAGGTAAGAGAAAGAGATAAGTTTAAAGTCCAGGTTGGGTGATTGTAAATAGTGATTCCTAAGAATAGGTAAGAATATAATAAGATTCTAAGAGCAGGTAAGAATATAGTAAGTTTGGTTTTGGATGAAGTGAGTTTGAGGCACTAACTGGACAAGAACTTTAGGTTATTGGAAATATGAATCTAGGACTCAGGGAAAAATGTCAGGAGGAGTTTGAGAATCATCTTCTCAGAAGTGAAAGTGGAAGCCTTAGGAGTAGATGAAATCATTCAGGGAGAAAGTTTCAGGAGAAGAAGAAATATTTCCGGTTGTGTATCACCTCCGAAGAAGAGAGAACTTTCCTAGATGCTATGTTGAGGAAGAATTTAAGGACCCCTTCAGGAGTAGTGGGAGAGCGCACCATGAGTGATGACTAGTATCAACCATTGGTCCCAGAGAGGGAAGTGGTTGCATCTGCATCAGATGTTAGCCATTCCCAATAACAGAAGGGACTCAAGAACACACCCCTGGAGAACACCAGTCCTTAAGGGATGGTTGGAAAGTCTGTGCTGGCAAAAGAGAACAAGAACAGGGTTAGGAGGAAAATGAGCCAGTGTGCAGTATCTTAGTGCAGTATCTCAGACATTGTAGTCAATAACTATTTGTTGAAGGAATGGATAAGTTACAAAGTCAAGTGTTGACAACTCTACTGCTATTAGGGTGATATGAAAGGTCAGCAGTCTGATTCACAACAATATCCCCAGGTACTCTGGGTTAAGGATATTAATGCTTTGGTTATTTTCTCTATGGGAGAGTGCTATTTTCCCACTTTTCACATAAATATGGAAATTATTCTAGTGTATGATCATTTGGAATATTTGGGTTAAAACTACAGAAAAACTATTAAAATAGTAACAGGATAAAAGTTTGTATGATTTGATGTAGAAAGTTGAGAAATTAAGTGTAGAAAAATAATGGTTAAAGGTAAAAAAATGAAAATGAAGGAAGGGTACTCTTTGGGAGGTATCTAGAGAGGCGTGACCTAAATTCTCCCTTTTACACCCTAAAAGACAAATTCTTTTTTTGTTGTTGTTAACTTTATTTATTTATTTTGGGAGACAGAGAGACTGCAAGTGGGGGAGTGGCAGAGAGAGAGGGAGAAAGCACCCCAAGCAGGGTCCGTACTGTAGCCTGAGCTGAAATCAAGAGTCAGATGCTTAACCAACTGAGCCACCCAGGCGCCCTTATAAGACAAATGCTTTTAAGAATCGAAGGAGAGCAGATGCTCCATCTATCCAGATAACATAGAGAATCAAATACTTCCAGCTTGCTGTGAGCATGCAAACACCACGACCCTGTTATTTGGGCATTTTGTATTTGAAGAGACTTCTTTGCCTCTGAAATTGGGAGTCTAAAAAAAGCAACTATCGACCTATTAAATACTTTCTTCTGAATATCATGCCTGAGTATGATACTAGTCAACCCGTCATGGGTGTGTGGCAGAATAAACTAAAGGGTGGAGAGGATTTAGAAACAAGTGGAATGTAGTTGCAACCATGAGGAGACAACGTGTGAGGATTGTATTATGTCTGTTGGATGGCAGTAAGGAAGGGGAACAAGTACCAACACAAAAACACAAATATAAGTAACTAGAATATTCAGTAATTATAATACATATGGTAAGATAAAGTCCAAAGAAGGAAGAAATCGCATCTTCCTTCTTTGGAAGGAAGGAACAAGAATCAGCAAAACCTCTTTGCAAGACTTTCCAAAACCTTCCAAAGATGAACAAGAAGACTGGCAAAGCCTCTTTGGAGAAGGTAGGGTTTGCACTGAGCCTCAAAGGAAAAACACAAAATTCTCATCAGCGGCTAGTCGGAGGTAAGGTAAAGGCAGGTAACTAGAGCAAGGGCAAAAGAAGGAAAGTCTGGCAAATTCTGGAAGAGAGAATGAACCAAGTGACCCATATAAGACCCTCGAGGACTCTTGAGTCTCTGACTCTGCTCTTCACCACCCCATCTTACTCCCCTTTACCCTTTTGTGTTTTCTTTGGCTTTGGGTCAGGCAATGGTTGCTTGGGCTCCTGCCAAAGGAAAAAGAAGTGTGAAGATGCCCTCGTGTCGCCTCTATCTCTTATGGTGCATAATGCTCTGAGATGATGCCGGCTTGAGGTTTTGCAAGCCAGCTTACCCCAGCTGTTGGAAGAAGAATTTACTGATGTAAGTCTGAAAACCTCAGAGGACCTACAACAAAAGAACATTCACTAAAAATGGGAAGCCAGGAACCAGTTATCTTACATGGGCTGTGAGGAGGTGCTGGAAGAGGGACTCCAATATTTCTGAACTTTTGTAGCTTTAAAGGTTGGAAAATATGACTTATCTTTGGATAAGAGTCTTGCTTTTTTTCTGGGAAGCACAGCTTTTTTAGTAAGCTTTTTAACCATGCAGATGTCATGTGCCCTACTTATTGTTCTAGGGGCAGCCCTGAATTGGTCATCTAAACTCAACTGTTTCTAACAAGAGGCAGAGTAGCCTCACTGGGATTAAATGCTGGACTTTTGACTTTCATTTGCCAGAATTTGGTATAAGCTTCTTGATGGCAAGATCTATCTTTTGTGCTTCTTTATATCTGCCATATTTTATTTTATTTTGCTTAATACATTATTCTGTCTTGATTATTGCCTGGCCCTCTACTTTACAAAGTAATTTACACATAGAAAACTGAGAGAGAGGGGGCTCTGAGAAAGATTTTCATTATCCCCTGGGGTTTTTAATGGTTTAACTCAAACTTATTTTTTGAAAGTATAAAATTAATACACACCTCACAATAGCCAAAAGGTGAAAACCCAAATGTCCACCAAGAGATAAATGGATAAACAAGATGTGGTATATACATACAAAAGGCAGTCTGATACATGCTACAATGTGGCTGAACCTTAAAAACATCAACTGAAAGATGCCAGACCCAAAAGGTCTTATATGATTCCATTTATATGAAATCTGATACACAGCATATATGATTCCATCTATATGAAATATCCAGAATGGGCAAATCTACAGCGACAGAAAGCAGATTACTGACTGTCAGGCATTGGGGAGAGTGGAAACTGAGGAGTGAATGCCTAATATATAGAGAGTTCTCCCTTTGAGGGGATGTAGTAGTTCTGGAACCAGATAGTAGTCACAGCATTGTGAGTGAACTTAATACCACTGCCTGGTATATTTAGTATGGTTAAAATGGTAAATGTTATGTTAGGTGTATTTTGCTATAATAAAAAATAAATTTAAAAAGTTAATTCAGGGGCGCCTGGGTGGCGCAGTCGGTTGGGCGTCCGACTTCAGCCAGGTCATGATCTCGCGGTCCGTGAGTTTGAGCCCCGCGTCAGGCTCTGGGCTGATGGCTCAGAGCCAGGAGCCTGTTTCCGATTCTGTGTCTCCCTCTCTCTCTGCCCCTCCCCCGTTCATGCTCTGTCTCTCTCTGTCCCAAAAATAAATAAACGTTGAAAAAAAATTTTTTTTAAGTTAATTCATGCTCATTGTAGAAAATTTATCCCCCAGTGAATTAAATTCTCTGACAGGGTTGCCAAATAAAGTACTACACTTCTACTAAAAAATTATTCATTGTTTATCTGAAATTCTAACTTAATGAGATTCCTATGTATTTATGCTAAATCCGGCAGTACTACTCAGTGTGAAAATTTTGGTTTTGTGTTTGCTTTATCCTAAGCACTTAGGATAGTGTCTGGAACATGGTAGATATGTCCTCAAAAAATATGCTACATGAATACAACTTTCAAAAGACATATACAAATGGAAACTAAACTATAGAAAGAAGAAACTAAAATCATTCACAGATCCACCGACCAAGAAAAATAACTCCGAATTTTTGGCTACTTCTACCTAGAACCTTCTTTCGATGTATTTTGTTTCTTGGTTATTACTGTAGGCCAAATGCATATCTTACTCTTTTTTCATCGATGACTTTAACATAAGCATCCATCATGCTACCAAGCTCTCCTAATAAACATAAATTGTAGAAGCTGAACAATGATGTATTGTGTAGCTATATCACAATTTACTTACTTTCAGATCATAAAATAATCTGTTGTTTAAAATAATTTTTAATGCTTTATATAGTGTGTCAGTAAACAGATTGGTCTCTAAATTCTTGTTTTTGATTTTCCTAAGATAAATTAATAGAAGAGTTACTAAAACAAAGGAAATATACATCTTACAGCTGTTGATCTGCATTGAAATAATAATTTCCAAAGGGTCAGGTTAATATACGCTTCTTCTAACTGTGATGAATTCAACAGCTCATTTCACTGCTCTGGCCAGTATCTTTATGGCAGTTTAAAATCTTTGCTAATTTGGGGTGCCTGGGTGGCTCAGTTGGTTAAGCATCTGGCTTTCGCATAGGTCATGATCTCATGCTTCATGAGTTCGAGCCCCATGTCAGAGTCAGGCTCTGTGCTGACAGTTGACAGCTCAGAGCCTGGAGCTTGCTTCAGATTCTGTGTCTTCCTCTCTCTCTGCCTCTCCCCTGCTTCTGCTCTCTCTCAAAAATAAAAACATAAATAAAATCTTTGTTAATTTGATAGAGGAAAGTTAGTATCTGTTTTAACTTATGACTTCTTAAAAAAATAAAAATAGAACATTTCCCCACACATTTGCTATTCAATCATTTTTTTTTTTGTGACTAGCCTTTGTTGAAATACTTAGTGAAGGGTCTTACTGTTCTCATTAATTTGTATGTACTTATGTATAAATCCTTTGCCTGCCATTCTTTTAATAAATATTATTTTTGTTTTGTTGTTAAATTTTGGTCATTCCTTTTGTGATAAGGGCTTTATTAAAAGACAGGATTGCTGGGGCGCCTGGGTGGCGCAGTCGGTTAAGCGTCCGACTTCAGCCAGGTCACGATCTCACAGTCTGTGAGTTCGAGCCCTGCGTCGGGCTCTGGGCTGATGGCTCGGAGCCTGGAGCCTGTTTCCGATTCTGTGTCTCCCTCTCTCTCTGCCCCTCCCCTGTTCATGCTCTGTCTCTCTCTGTCCCAAAAATAAATAAATGTTGAAAAAAAAAATTAAAAAAAAAAAAAAAGACAGGATTGCTGGTCTATTTATTACTGCCTCCCATGATTTCCTTTTGGTCTGAAATTCTGGCAGAGTCAGCATCACTTCAGGGTCTCAGTGTCTGAGGGTGGACAAAAGGAAAGAACGTAAAGACAAAGCAAGAGAATTTGCTCATTGGAGAGCATCATTATCCAACCGGCTTCCCTTCTTCTCTTCTACTGCGGTCCTGTGGGTCTCAGTCAGCCAGAGTCTGAGCTACTGTTCTACCTACTTAGTGTGGGTGGCTTTACTGTCAAAGCCCCACCCACCCGCCACACCATCATATCTAACTTTATCTAATGTGTGTGTGTGTGTGTGTGTGTGTGTGTGTGTGTGTGTGTGTGTTTTACTTTGCTGGTTTGATGACGGTCACTTTTACACCCATTCAGTAGTTTTTGGTACTGTGGACCAATTTTCATGACATGCAGTGAAAAGTTTAGCTTTGGAGAATTCATTTTAAGATGAATGTCAACCAAGAGCACCCTGTATCTAAAGTTCATGAGTGTCCTTTAGGTCATGAAAAATAATTCACTAACAACAATTCAACTTAGAAGTACTAGCTGTCCTGTGACTATAGACCAGCACACAAGATGATCATTGGGGCAGAGACAGAAAATACCAGCACTTCTGTTTATATTTATTGTAGATCACCTTATAAAATTTTCATCATTTATTCACTTTATAATGCATATATTTTAGTAAATAAATAAACATAATTTGGAGGAATGTACTGTTTTTTTATTACAGTAGTGCACAAAAATGCCTTGGAAATGACTGTAAGAGAAAACTAGAAGGTATTACCATTAGAGAAAGGGGCACTAAAGGAAAGAATAAAAGTGAGGAGAAACACTGAGTAAGCAAGACTTCATTCATATTTATTATTAGTTCCCTATCACAGAGCTGAATGGCATTCACAAGTTACTTTTTATAAGATGGGTTTTCACTTCTTTTGACAGTATTTTGAATGAAATCTGATTGCACTGAGGAAATTTACTTATGCAGGAGGTCCAAACTCTGCCAATAGTAAACTAGCAGTAATTTGAGAGTAAAAAAAAAAAAAAAACAAAAAAACAAAAAAAACAAAAAAAAAAACACCAAAAAAACAAAACAAAACAAAAAACCCTTTATGAGCCCAGATGGAATGATGTTATTTTAAATCACTTAAACTAAGTTTTATTTCTAAGAGGTATCCTGCTTAGGGATCAGAGAAGACAGATAAGTGCACTGTTAGAGTTTGTGGGATAGGAGTTTCTGATATATGCTATGGTACATTCCATTTTTTGAGTTACAATTTTTTGAGTATGCTTTACTACCATTTTAAATTTGCTTTGTTGTCAGCTTAACATCAACATATAACCAGGTATCAAGCATCTTCACTCTTTCCTCTTCCAGGTTTGTTTTAGTCAGGCAAACACCAGGGAAATGGTGGATGTGACTGCTTGCAGTCCACGGCTTTTGTAGTGTTTGTCCAGCTTGCAATGACTCCTTTACTTCCCTCCCATCTAAGTGAGGCTGGGCCCCTGGCAGCCATTTTGAGAAATATAACTCCACCCTTCAAGGAAAATTTTTATTATATTTATGGTACTGATGACATTATAGTGGGTCAAATCTCCATGAAGATTTGGGAGTAGAAGAAACTGATGGCAGAAGAGAAAAAGGAATGGAAAACAGAGAGAAAGTGAGCTGAGAGGCAGGATTATGAATTTTCTGGAGATTCCCATTTTCAGTACCCATTAGCCTCTCCTTTCCTTAAAGTCTGAGAATTCTCCTGAATTGCCTTGCACTCCCTTGAATCATTACATCTTTATGATATATTTCTCTTTATTTTTGTGTTCTGTATTTAAAAAAAATTTTTTTAATGTTTGTTTATTTTTGAGAGAGACAGAGAGAGGCAGAGAGAAAGGGACCCAGAATCTGAAGCAGCTCCAGGCTCTGAGCTGTCAGCACAGAGCCTGATGTGGGGCTCGAACTCAAAAACCGCCAGATCATGACCTGAGCCTAAGTTGGAGGCTTAACCAATGGAGCCACCCCGGTGCCCTCATTTTTGTTTTTGAAGAGCCAGCTACAGTTGGTTTCACATACCAGCAACCAGAGTCCTAATGCACATGTTACAATGCTGACCTTCACAACTCTAGAGTGTGGAGCAATATGCGGGCAGATAGAAGGCTGTCCACTCTCCTGTCAGAAGGTGTTCTGAAAACCCAAGCACAGCCTCTGTTCTGCTTCATTCAGCAGGCACAATTTCCCTACAGGTTCCTTCACATATGTTAATGGTTTGTGTGAATGACCAAACTGCAGTTGCTAAAAAGTGGCCAAAGTCATTGGCTTTATCCTAATGACAGTTGCTTTTTCAATATGTTGCATGGCCAGAAACATATTCTCTGCAATTAATCAATTGTGTTACTTTAAATGTGTCTGGGGTTCTGTGGGAGTGTTTTTCCAGTGAAGCCATGGGCTCCTGGGAGATTTGTCTGCAGAAGTCAGAGGAACAGAGATTCAATGGAGGCTGGGCTTGAAGACAGTAAGGGGTATCTTCTCTAAAGGGCTGGAGGAGGCAATAAGAGTGCCCTTCTGAAGAGCTCTAAAGTTTCTTATGGGCAACTAGGAGCTCAACTTAGATGTCATTTGAATAAATAGAAAATTACATTGTAGTCAAAATGGTGAGGTCTGAACACACTATATTTCCTAAAATAAAAGAGGTTCTGCTTAACTCATCAGCAGACAGCTGCTCACATAATTTGATTTGAAGGATACTGCAAGGTTTCTTGCTCCAAAAAATAATTCCCTCTCAGAGCACATCACCCACTCCTACAGGAAATTCCAACCTTCTTTGATCAGATAATTTTGGAAGAGCCAGGAATTGTCCCCAGAAGGTTAAACTGCAGATGTTATCTAGAAACAAATGAGAATCCTGAGGGTTCTATTGATCTCCTCTCATTGTATACCGGCAAGCATCAGTTTATTATTAGGCCAAAAAACTGTTGCCTAGGAAACCAGAAAAGTGGTGGGGGTGAGACGTGAGTGCAGGAGAGGGGTAAAGTTAGAGGATGTTATCAAATAACCTGGGACAGACATGGATCCTCAGGGCTGAGCATGGAAGGTTGCCACAAGAAGAGTCCACACAATGACCCCATTGTGGTTGGGCTACGAGAGAGATTATAAAAGAGACCAAGGGCAGTGTGAAGAAATGTCCCAGATGATGATACAAAAACAGAATGTCTCAGGGACCTCAAAGGTTTGCCTTGCAATCTTGTTAATCAGAACAACCAGCTATTTGAAGAATTTGTATTAATACCTGGAACTATTCTCTTGAGTTCCTCAAATATCCACTATATTTTTGAGAAAGTAAGGATAAGTTATAAATGACTACCTTTGTTCTTCTGCCTTTTAAAAAAAGTATTATCACGTGAAGAGGATTCATGGTAGCTATGTATACACATCACTGCAGCAGAATTGGATGGGAAGAGATTTACGCCCACACTAATTCACTCTTGCCCTGGAGTTAACCCTGACAGTGGTGAAACTGGCATGTGTTTGGACTAAAGTTGCCAGATTTAGCAAATAAAAAATGGGACATCCAGTTAAATTTGAATTTCAAATTCAAATTCAAATTCAAATTTAACCATGTGTTCTGTATTTTATCTGGCAACTCTACTTTGGAACTAATGGGGAGTGTCCATTTCCCATAGACATATTTGTCATATTTATATAGAAAGCAACTCAAACTGGTAATTGAATATTCAGTCCAATTCACAAAACAATTACTGGGCAGGCATTTCTTTTTTGTGAACTATTGTGCTAGGCTGTGGGGAAATCAAACTTGATTAAAACATCATCACTGTTTCTTGCATGCTTATAATCTAAAGAGAAAAGCATTTGTGTAAATAACCATCAATAATACAAGGCAGAAGGAAATGTGCCAAATAGATTGTGTATTAAGACTACAGAGAAAAGGGGGTGCCTGGGTGGCTCAGTTGGTTGAGTGTCTAACTTCAGCTCAGGTCATGATCTCATGGTTCATGAGTTCGGGCCCCGCATCGGGCTCTCTGCTGTCCGCACAGAGTCTGCTTCAGACCCTCCAATCTCCCTGTCTCTCTGCCCCTCCCTGCTCATGCTCTCTCAAAAGTAAATAAACATTAAAAAAAAAAAAAAAGACTACAGAGGAAGGAGTGATTAAATTCGATGGAAAGGATCTGGGTAGAACTTGGAAGAATATGCAGCTTCTCTGTCAACAGAAAAGGGAGAGAAGGTATTCCAGGCCCAGGGAACAGTTAACATGAGCAAAACCTTGGAGGGATGAACACTCATGGTGATGTTGAGAAATGGTGAGCAGACTAGTACTGGGGGCACAGGATGCACAGAAAAATGAGGTGGAGTTGTTGCTGAAAAAGGTAGGTTAGGGCTGGATGGAGGATGGTCTTGGATGTTATGCTAATGGTTAACACTTACTTTCATGAGCAACAGTATGGAGGTGGAGGAAGAGCTTATTTTTTTTTATTTTTTGAGATTAAAGTATTCTAAAATGAAAGAGCATAATCCATCCTGTTTCGGATGACACATCTGTAGCAATGTAATGAGGGATGGGTGAGGCAAGAGTTTAGAGGCAGGGAGTTTTAGTTTAGCAGGATGATTGCAATTATTGCCAAATTGGAAATTATACTCATGACGTTAGGAAAAATTAGCCACTCTCTCTTAATGTACTGAAAAGCCTACTTTCTGGTTTTGAGGTAGAGTAAGAGCCCCTTTGATGCTCCTTCTGTTGTTGATCCTGGCCGCTGAGGTCCTACTTGGCCCATACTTGCATTTCCTTCCTCATAGCTGGCAGCTTTGTATCCCCCTGCATACATGCCTAAGTGGTCCACAGAGCAGTTCTCAGGATAACAAATACCCCCAAACCTCTGTGCACTGGAAACTTGGACTCATGGCTCTGTTCCTAAGGTAAAGGGAAGTGCTTGTGGTGGTTACAGGGATTAGGAGAAGCATGAATAAATTACTTACCAAGAACTTCTTCTCTCCATAGATTTGTAATTTCATGTTCTTTATGGAAAGGATAATTTTACTTTTACTATTAAGCACATATCTTCATTTACATGCTCAATGCCATCTTTGTTTAAGTTGAGTTTCCTTACTGACCACCTTTGTATCTGTAATAAGAGAAAACAAATCAATACCCATAACGGTAACTAAAACTCATTAACTATTATTAAACACTTCAGATTTTCTAATCACTCTATTAAGTGCTTTATATGAATTACCTCATTTAATCTTCCCACTGCCCTATGAAAGGATCAGACATTATTAAGAGATAATTCATACAGGAAGAACAATGAAAAAAATCATGAGAATTATTAAAATTCTAAAAGGTGTGTCAAAGACATGCAAATTATTTTTAAAAGATGCCATTTTCACTTATTAATTTGGCACATATTAAGAAGAAATAACACCAAGTGATGGTTTCAATATAGTTTCATGTACTACTAGTAGGATGAACAATGGTGAGACTTTTCTGGAAGGCCAGTTTCCAATAAGTAAAATTTTCATGCCCCATGATCTAGAAATTGTATGTGAGGAAATTTGTGCCAGATAAATAATGAGAAAGGTATAAAAGATTATAGTATAAGGATGCTCATTACCATATTATTACCGGAAAATGAAAAAGACCTAAATACTTAAGCATAAGACTTTATGACTTATGAATTTTTTCATGACTTATTACTTAAGAATCTTTTTAAAGACTTGTGAATTGTTTTTTAATTGCTGTTACAGGCATATTTGGTTAAGGGGATGGAAAATGACTTTTTTGTTCATTCTTTAACTTTCTTTGAGAAAGGTATTAAAGCAGTTTAAAAGTGCTTTCCACTTTAAGACACTATAGATTATAATACAAATAGTATTTAAAAAGAAATTAAACTTCCTTCTTTATTTTTCTTTATCCTCTACCGTATCCATACAGTGGAAGCATAAACATGGCTTAAAAGTTTACAGTTATTTTTTTTATCTTTTTCATTAACAATCATTCTTCAAACCATAAATTTTAGGAATTATCATATAATAATTTATACTTATGCAATTCAGCCATTGTATCAGTCTTGTGATGTTGTTAATGATTTTTCTCTTTGAGTCTTTCCCCATAGGCTGGATTCAGGCTGTAGTGAGCCATTTTTTAAAAAATTTTCTTTAACATTTGTTTTATTTCTGAGTGACAGAAAGAAGTGATGTGAGCACCTAGGCAAGCCATCGAACTCCTTTTTGCCTGTTTAAATGAAATACTAAAAAAAAAAAAAAAAAAAAAAAAATCTTGAGCTCTGTGCTGCTTCAATTTGCTCCTGTTAATTCTTTAGATGTAATTTCTCCCTCAACATACAAACTTGGTTTCATTTAGTCTTTTTGAGTCTAGTGGGCTCTCTAAATTTTTCTCTCCACCTGACAGTCAAAAGAGTTCCTGGTTTCTGTACGGATTAAGTCAGGAAGCAGTTTTTAACTACAACAAATTGAAACGTTTGCACAAGGAAGTGTTGCTTTTATAAGTGATGGGAAACTTCAAATTTGATTACAAGCAACCTTTGGCTTCCTATCTATTCAACAATAGGCCATGTTGTTAAGGGCAATTTCCATGCACAGCATGTGGGTCCCATTTTTTCATCCTTAGACATGGTTGTTTACTGTTCAGCACTGTTTATGCATTTTAATCAGGCTTTTTCAGTCTCCCTTAATAAATCACTACAAAGCAAATGTACCAAAACAAGAACTATTATGCAGTATTGGTTGCCCTTCCACATTATTTGCTGCCCTCGAGTTTCACTCAGTACCCAAATTTTAAAAATAATGACAACAAGAACAAAATCCATAGCCAAGAGTATTATATTTAGAATTGCAACATTTCTGGCTAAATGCGCTCTTTGAGCTCCATTCTTTAACAGTAGGAGCCTGACTTTAAAATTCAGTTCAAGCAAGAATGACTTAACAATTGGAACCTGCCATCAGTCCTTGGGACTGAAAGTCTTTTTGATGGGATGAAGCTGACAGCCTAGTTCCTGCCTGGCAGGCATTCACATGGAATGGGCCTGTATTAGTATAGATAAATGTTTAGACATTCAGGTATCTTGCTGTCTGAGAAGAGTATTGCTGGTTAAGGCAATGGTAAGCAGAGGAAAAAGAGTTCTCAGGCATTCATGCCTGAGTGGGGAAAGACAATGGCTTGTTAGCATCATCTGGCAAGTGGGCAAAAGACAGCCTGACCTATCTCTTCCCTCCTGAGAGCTAAACTTTCATTTGCTTTTAAATGAACTAAGGAAAAAGTACATTCTTTTTTTTCCCCAAGACTTTGTTGTTGTTGTTGAATTAAATGGATTTTCTTAACTTTGGTTTCTAGCATCAGAGGCAGATTATTACAAGCTGTAATACTGCAAAGCACAGACCAGAGGTAAGAATGCCCTGAAAGAAAAAGAAGGCAAGGGACATTGTGCAATGCAGATTTGCATTTTAAAACATGATAGCATTTAGAATTTAGATCCATCGATCAACACTGACATATTTTAGAATAGTCACTGGAAAATTAACAGCATAAATATGTATGACAATTTGAGGCTCAGGAAGAGAGTTTACCAAATATAAGAATTATTGGAAAATATGTTAAGTGAGTAGGTAGTCTCCAAACCAAGTAATTATTTGAAAATGTTTATGTTAACCTACTTTACAAAACATCTTGTGTTACCCTTTGACATCACTTGCATAAAATCCTCTGGAGTCCCCTAGAATTCCACAAGGGCAGGTGCTATGAATAATGCCTCACAAACCTAGCCAGCCAAAGTGCTATTTTGGACATGGTCTAGAGAAAAGATTTCATGAGTGAGAAATCAAATTGTCATGTGTTTAATTAAGAGGTAGATATGAGTTTTGAGCATTTTTTTTCTGAAAGGATTCATCCTGAAAGTGATAGGCATACCTTTTAAGGTGTTCTGATTCCTGCACATCCAACAGTATAGTACAAAAATATTCCATCTGAAAAATATGAGCTTGGTATTTAATTTACAAGTTTTCTAAACTGTATCAAGCTGCCTGGAAAGTCACTCGTCACCTATTCGTTTTGCCCATACATTTTTATTCCTTTTTTTACTTTTTCAAATAATTTTTTTCTCCAACTCAGGTTCTCAAGCCTTGATTTCTTTTCTCATGATGCCCTCCTTGCTGTTGGTTGCATTAGGGATAAATAACCTGGAAAATATTACATTTTCACAACCTAATTTAGTTTTATAGTAAATGCACTACAATTCTCTTTGTTTCTTAATCCATGGTCCTTTGAGGCACAGACTGTTAACACCTAATATTAATTCACCTCTTTCACTTTCATGAATGAACACACATTTTACACAGGTCATGGACTATATTTCTAGGTTGATGTGATGGTGTTCTAGCCAATAAAATGTAAACAAAAATATTGTGTCTCCCTGGAATATAGATGTGATGTTGAAGCTCTAGCAGCCATATGGACCTTGAGTATTAGAATCACATTCTGTAGATAGCAGAGCTATGAACTGGAAGGATCCTGAGTCTTTGATAACTTTCTAGTAAATTCTAGTCCTGAGCTATTTTAGATTTCTCTGTCATATACAACTGAAATAATTGAAATGGATACATGCTGACTCAATTATGGGGAATAGTTAAGAAAAAAAAAAAGGAGAGTTTGACATGATTAGCAGAAACTTAAACTATTTAAAAAAATCACAAGAAAAAAAAAGAGACAGCTTACTCCAGCTTTAATTTTTATATTCAGCAATTTCCTTTTTAGATATACCTAGATATCTATTTTAATCTGTAAATGTTTAGGATTTGGATAAACTCTCCATGTGGCCTGCGGTAAAATCATTGATTGGAAAAATATATAGGATTATTGGCATTTCACAAATTTTTATATACAATATGTGGTACACAGTCAGTAATAATGTGGCATATAAGGAGATTAGTCAGCATAAAGACAATCAGTAGAGACAACAGACAATAAACACAGAACCGTAAGACCACTAGATATTAAATTAATAAGACACTGGTTTTAAAATAACCTGCTCGCTAAGTTCAAAGAGATAAAAAATAAAATAAAATAAAATAAAATAATTTAGCTCATGAGTTGGAAACTACAAAAAATAACAGCACATTTGACTCCTCCAAAAACCCCTTATCCAAACGTAAATTTTGCAAGTAAAAAATACAACCAAAATTAAGAAATCAGTGGGTGGATTAACAGTAATTTACACACAAATGAAGAAAGAATTGGTGAATTGAAAGAGCTTGGAAGAAAATATCTAAACTTCAGATGAAGATCTAAGCAAAATGTGAGGAGATAAATGCGAAAAACACAGAAGAAAGAATATAAAGGTCTAATCCACATTTGATTGCAGTGCCAGGAAGACATCAGAGAAATGGGAAGAATCAATACTTGAAGAGATAAAGGGTGACTTTTTTTTCAAAAACTGCTAAAAGACAACAAATCACGGGTTTAAGAAACTATATGATTAGATTCAGGACAAATAAAATGATATGTACATCTGAATCCATCGTAGTAAAACTGAAGAATAACAATTAAAAAGAGGAAAAACATCTAGGGGAAGAAGAGATTACACTGAAGAAAGAGCAGTCTGAGAGATGCTCTCTCAATAGAAACAATGAAAGCCTGAAAGCAATAATATGAACGGATGCACCAATCTAGAATTCTTTATACCCAATCAAAATATCCTTCCATAATAAAGATGAATTAAACAAAAATGGTGAGGATTTTCTACCAGAAGATCCATAGTAAATAAAACCTTAAATATATTTTTCTGAAAGAAGGAAAGTGATACTAAATAGAAATTCAGAGAGTAAGAATGGGAAGATGAATAAAAGAAACAGTAAAAATTTCAGTAAACATAAATTATTATGTATTTATAAATATTTATGTATTTACAATTATAAATAATTATAAACAACAATTATTATGACTTATGTAGTTTAAAAAATATAGAGGACTTGAAATATATGACAATAATAGCATGTAAGTTGGGAGGAGAGTTAAGAGTGTCCAAGTATTCCAAGGTCCTTTCATCACCTCAGAAGAGAGTAAAAGCATCAACTAAGCTTACTTTGATAGTGGCACCTGGGTGGCTCAGTTGGTTAAGTGTCTGACTCTTGATTTTGGCTCAGGTCATGATCTTATGGTTTGTGAGATCTAAGTCTCATGTTTTGCTCTATGCTGACAGCATGGGGTTTGCTTTGGATTCTCTCTCTCTACCCCTGCCCTGTTCATGTGCTCTCTCTCAAAATAAATAAACTTAAAAAAAAAGATTACTTTGATAAATCAAGTATGCATGTTGAAATCTCTGGATAATTACTACAGAATAATAAAACAGCATATAACTAATTTCAAAGCTGACTAAGGAAAATATGAAATAGAAAAACAATTGATCTAAAAGAAGGGAAGAAAGGAGAAAGGATAAAAAGGAATGTAAAAGACATGGGACGAATAAAAACTGAGTAAAATGATATATTTTAATTCAAGTAAATCAACATTTGCATTGAATATTAATAGATTAAATACTCCAATTAAAGAGAGGATTATCAGATTGGATTAAATTATCTAATTTTATATCTTTATAAGAGACACATCCAAAGCATGTATGCTATATATTCAGGAAGGCTAAAGGTAAAAGGATGGAAAAGGTTCCTTTTTGCAGGTAGATGAAACAATTATAAAAGGGGTGCCTGGGTGGCTCAGTCAGTTAAGTGACAGACTCTTAGTTTAAGCTCAGGTCTTGATCTAACAGTTTTGTGAGTTTGAGCCTCACTGTTAGTGAGGAGCCCATTTGGGATTCTCTCTCTCTCCCTCTCTTTCTTCCCCTCCCCTGCTCATGATCTTTCTCTCAAAATAAATAAATAGACTTAAAAAAAAAAAAAGAAAGTAGGGGCACCTGGGTGGCTCAGTCGGTTAAGGGACCAACTTCAGCTCAGGTCATGATCTTCGTGGGTTTGAGCCCTGCATTGGGCTCTGTGCTGACAGCTCAGAGCCTAGAGTCTGCTTCGGGTTCTGTGTCTTCCTCTCTCTCTCTGTCCTTCCCCCACTCACACTCTGTCTCTGTCTCTCAAAAATAAATAAACGTTAAAAAATTTTTTTTAAAAAGAAAGTAAATAGTGGAAAATAACGAATATAAAAGCAGAAATGAATGAAATAAAAAGCAAAGAGACTGATTAAGAAAAAAAAATAAAGACATAAATAATATGTGAAGAATCAAAAAGGTTACATGTTTGCAAAATATGCATATATTAAAAAGATAGTAAGAGAATGTTACAGATAATTTTATACCAATATATTAATGAATGAAGTGAAAAATATATTTGATTCAATACTGACACAAGAAGAAATAGAAAACCTGAATATTCTTACAGTTATTAAAAATAACTTATAATTAAATACTTTCCTACGAAGAATACTCCAGGCCCACATGGTTTAACTATCAAGTTCTAAAATATATTTAAAGAAGAAATATTTCTACTCTGCAAACCTCTTCCAGAAAACTGAAAAAGACTTTTATGAAATCACTTAATCAAGCCAGCATATCTTCAGTCCAAAATCTGACAATGGCATTGTGAGAAAGGAAAACTAAAAGTCAATCTTATTTAAAATATGGGTGAAAAGAGCAAACCAAATTCAGCAATCTCCAAAATGGGTAACAGACTAATTACATCACAAACAAGTTGGGTTTCCAGGAATTCAATTTGCAAATAATTGAATGTTTGTCACATTAACAAAATATAGGAGGAAAATCACATGATAATTTAAACAAATGCAGAAAAATTCAGCCTGCATTTATAATTTAAAGAACACTTTTAGGAAACTCGAAATGGTTTTACTGATAAAGGGTTTCTGAAAAACCTTATAGATGTCATTATGCAATGTTGAAAACTTTCTCTTGAGATAAAAAACAAGACAAGGTATTTGCTGTCGTTGTATCTATCCCACACTGAATTGGAGAATATATCAAGATACTCTTATGAGCAAGTAACAGTATGTCCAGTTAGATATGGATTAAATAATGAGGACATTTTCTTATCTAACAGGACGGAACTCTAACAAAACCTCCCTGGGTTTGCCCAGTGGCTTAGGGATGTCATCAAAGACCCAAGCTCTTTCTGCTTTGTCCCCCTCAGGTTGGCCCTCTGGCTTGTCCTTTCATAGTTCACAACTTGGCTGCCACAGCTTCAGACATCAGAGAGACAGAACAATATTGGCCGAAAAAGAATGGCGTTGCCTTCCATTCTCTATTTAACAGGAAGGAAAACCTGTCCTAGAATATCCCTGACAGACTTTTTTCACATCCCATTGGACAGGACTGGATCACAGACTACTACCTAACTTTAAGGGAAGCTAGGGGAATAGTTGGTGTTCTAGCCTTTGTAGGAGCGTGAATGCTCTGTCAACAAGAAAAGGGCAGAGGAGATGGGTAGAGACAGTTTTTGTATAAGGGACAATAATAGTGCCTGCCATAGACAGCTTAAGTAACTCACTCAAGGTCACATTTCTTTTTTTTTTTTTTTAATATTTTTTAATGTTTATTTATTTTTGAAAGAGAGACAGTGTGAGCAGGGGAGGGGCAGAAAGAGAGGAAGATACAGAATCCAAAGCAGTGCCCAGCTGTCAGCATAGAGCCAGATGTGGCGCTCGAACCCACAAACCATGAGATCATGACCTGAGCTGAAGTCAGATGCTTGACCAACTGAGCCACCCAGGCGCCCCAAGGTCACGTTTCTTGTAAGTGGTAAAGCTGGGATTTGAACCCAGGCAGCCTGACTCCGGAGACCACGTTCTGAATGTCCAAGCTTTCTCAAGCTTTTAATTCTGTAAAAGCAATGAATTTTAACTGTAACTTAACTCTTTCTCCAGAACCCATAAAATGATCTGGGTATACAGACTCTCAGTGCCACCCTCAACGTCTCTGTTGTATTCTATTACAGCATTCGCAGCAATTCATTGACAATCATCGAGAAGTTTAAATAAACTAAAATTCATCTGTTTTCCACAGAAAAGTTTTGATTTCACATAGAATTCTTTTAGAAGTAATTATTTATAACATTTGGGAATTTAAAAATCAATCTATTATGTGTGTTTGAAAGAATGTGAGAACAGCTCATCAACTTTGAAAAGCAGTAATATGCATACAAATCACATAAAAGGTTTATAATAAGAAGATTAAGTATCACTAAGCAGAAAAAGAAACACAAAATACAAGGGCACATTTAAAAATAAAATGGGTACATCTTAAAATAAATCTTTTCAGCAAAGTTAAAACAGTAAAATATGCTTATGTAGGGAAAAAGTTGTAAAACTGTGAAATCATATTTTCACTTCATTACATTTAATATTCTATGCATACCATTATAATAGAATAATTATACCTATTTATCAACTGTGATAATAAGAGCAGATATAGTTAATGGATTTAAAAAATTTTAAAGTAGTTTTAATTATATAAACAAAAATTAGTTTTTATAAGCCTGTATGTATATGTGTGAATATGTATTTAGAATCAGTAAACAAAGTAACTTTGTGAAATTAAGTTACTTTTGGCTCTAATCATTACTATGAGACCAGAGTCTTTTGACTTCCATACTCTGCAATTGTATTTTGCATATTAAAAATAGGAACATGTAGATGCTAATCTTCTCGTTTCCAGCCCAACTTGGGTGGTATTTTATTTTCACTTCTCGTGTGGATACTTTGATGGTTCACAAATCAAAAATGACTATTCACAGTCCTATGCTGTTTATCTCCAAAAGGCACTGGCCAGGCTTGTCTGGCATTAGGGAAAATGAGGTAAAGGCAGCAGAACCGCCTGGGCCTGGAAGTGGAATAGTTGCCCCTTTACTCCCTTTTGTCTCCCAACAGCTGTTCTTAGCTCTAAAAAACGTCCTTGCCTTTTGAAGAATTATATTGGGTTATCACCCTTCGTTCCACCACACTGTAAGCATCTACAATCCTTCTAGTCACTTGTCTGTATTCACTGAAGGTTTTAGCATATCTCTTACTGCTTTTCAGATGACTGCATGTGACTCTGTGACTTGTCATCAGTGTTGGTCATCTCTGTTTCCACATGACTGCTTCATCCCACACCCTGAAACTTCGGTTCATCCCTGACCTTGTCCTCTACTATGACCTTATTCTTCACTACACCCAGGAACCTATGTCCATAGAACTTGTCATAACCAGAAAGACAAAATAAAAAAACACAACACCCAATGCCCTCTCACCCTCACAAAACTAATGACCCCCACCCCCACCCCGCCCCCGCCATCTTAGTCAGTTTGGGCTTCTATAACATAGTATCATGGACTGGGTGGCTTAAACAGCAAACATTTGTTTCTCACAGTTCAAGAAGTTGGGAAATCCAAGATCAAGGCACTGGTATATCAGGTGGCTGATGAGGGTACTCTCCCTGGTTTGCAGCCATTTTCTCATATCCTACATGGCTGAGAGAAAAATCATCTCTCGAGTCTCTTTTTTTTTATTATTATTTTTAATGTTTACTTTTGAGAGAGAGAAAGAGAGACAGAGCATGAGTGGGGGAGGTAAAGAGAGAGAGGGAGATACAGAATCGGAAGCAGGCTCCAGGCGTTCAACTGCCAGCACAGAGCCCAACGTGGGGCTCAAACTCATGAACCATGAGAGCATGACCTGAGCTGAAGTTGGACACTTAACTGACTGAGCCACCTAGGCACCCCTCGAGTCTCTTCTTGTAGGTATACTTATGCCATTCAGACGGCTCCACTCTTATGACCTAATTACCTTCCAAAACCCCATCTCCTGATACCACCACATATGAATTTGAAGGGGACACATTCAGTCCATGACACCTTCAATAGCAAGCATGCAGCTCTCTATAGAGTACCACCTCCTATATTTTAACTCCGATCCTCAAACACTCTGAATTAAACAATTCTTTGATCCCATGGGGATTTTTAATTTATTGATCCTACCAACTTTTTCAGTTATCATTTACCCTGTGTACTTACATGTCTTTTTACCCCGCTTAGATTCCATGGCTAACCATTATAATCACTCCCTTCCACCTAACCTCAACTTCTTGCCCCTCTGTCCCCCTGTTGTACTCACTGGTAAAACCCAACCATACTTAGGTACAACTCTGTCTGCTCTGTGCATGCTCCTGCTGGAGCTAAACTCACAACTACACAACCATACAATTTAAAATTTATGACCACAAATCTTAAGCCAGAACTCCAACACTTACCTAGCCAATTCACTTCCTCAATTCTTTGAGAATCTTAAAAAAAAAATAGTTTCCTTTCTCTTTGAACATAAAAAGAACTCCTGTGCCACTCACACACAGTGGATATTTTTATTTACTGTACTAAATGGAACAGTAAACAGTTAAGAACTCTCTTATTTTCCTTAGGAGTGCTGACAATACTGACTCCATCTTTGGCCCTTCATCTTGCTCATGTTTGCATAATGACCTACCTCACTCAGGACTATGTGTTCCAGTATCCTTGGAGGTTAACCCATGTCTTGACTGCAATGCAGAAAGGCTTTTTCTGAGAATCCCTCTAGTGCACAGATGGCACCACTTTATTTTTAATTAAAAATTTTTTGAGTGTAGTTGAAATACCATGTTACATTAGTTTCAGGTGTACAACTTAGTGATTTTCCAAGTTTATACATTATGCTATGTTCACCACAGGTATAGCTACCATCTGTCCCATTACATCACTATTACAGTATCGACTGTATTCCTTATGCTGAGCATTTTATTCCTGTGACTTATTCATTCCATAACTAGAAAGCTGTATCTCCCTCTCCCTTTCACCCATTTTGCCCAACCTCCCACCCCCTCCCTTCTGACAACCACCAGTTTGTTCTCTGTACTTATAGTTCTGATTCTGCTTTTTGTTTGTTTATTCATTTTTTTTTTTTAGATTCCATTTATAAGTAGAATCATATGGTATTTGTCTTTCTCAGTCTGACTTATCTCACTTAGCCTAATACCCTCTAGGTCCAGTCATGTTGTCACAAGTGGCTCATTCTGATCTTTTCTTATGGTGGTGTAACATTCCATTGTGTATACACATATACATACCACATTTTCCTTATCCATTTATCTATAGATGGACACTTAGGTTACTTCCTATCTTGGCTATTGTAAATAATGCCGTATGTAATGTAAACATAGGGTGGATATACCTTTTTTAAAAATTTATTTACTTTGAAAGAAAGAGCATGCTCGCACAAGTAGGGGGAAGGGCAGAGAGAGAAAGAGAATTCCAAGAAGGCTCTATGCTGTCAGTGCAGAGCCTGATGTGGGACTGATCTCAGAAACCGTGAATTTATGACCTGAGCCAAAATCAAGAGTCAGATGCTTAACCAACTGAGTCACCCAGACACCCTCATGTATCTTTTCAAATTTGGTAAATACCCAATACTAGAATTACTGGATGTTATTTCTATTGTTTTGAGGAACCTCCATACTGTTTTCCACAGTGGCTGTTCTAATTTACATTCCTACCAATAGTGCCCATGGGTTCCTTTTTCTCCACTTCCTCACACACTTACTGTTTCTTGTCAATTTCACTGTAGCCATTCTAACTGGTGTAGGTTGATAACTCATTATGGTTTTGATATGCATTTCTCTGATGGTTAGCCACGTTGAGCATCTTTCATGTGTCTGTGGCCATCTGTATGTCTTCTTTGGAAAAATGTCCATTCAGGTCTTCTGTGCATTTTTTAATCAGATTCTTTTTTTGGTGTTGAGTTGTAACGTTCTTTAAATATTTTGCATATTAATCCCTTATTTGCAAATATCTTCTCCCATTTAGTAGGTTGTTTTTTCGTTCCTTTGCTGTGTGAAAGTTTTTCTTATTATTTTAATCTTTATTTATTAATTTATCTTAATTCCAGTATAATTAACATTCAGGGTTATATTAGTTTCATGTATATAATATAGTGATTGAATATTCTATATGTTACTCAGTGCTCATCAAAATAAGTGTACTCTTTGTTAAAATATTTTTTAATCTTTCTTTTATTTTTGGGAGAGAAAGAGTCAGAGAGAGAGGGAGTACAAATGGGGGAGGGGCAGAGAGAGAGGGAGACATAGAATCTGAAGCAGGCTCCAGGCTCTGAGCTGTCAGTACAGAGCCTGACATGGGGCTTGAACTCATGAACTGTGAGATCATGACCTGAGCTGAAGTCGGACACTTAACTGACCGAGCAACCCAGACACCCCATAAGTATACTCTTAATTGTCCTTCACCTATTTCAAACGTTCCCCCATCTGCCTCCCCCTCTGCCAACTACATTTGTTCTCTTTAAGAGTCTGTTTTTCAGTTTGTCTTTGTTCATTTCTTTTGTTTTTTTAAAGTCCCTAAGAGTGAAAACATGTGGTATTTGTCTTTTTCTGACTTATTTCACTTAGCATTACACCCTCCAGATCCATCCATGTTGTTGCAAATGGCAGGATTTCACTCATTTTTATGGCTGATTAATATTCCATTGTGGACACACACACACACACACACACACACACACACACACACAACACATCTTCTTTATCCATTCATCTATCAATGCACACTTGAGTTGCTTCCTTATCCTGGCTGTGTAAATAATGCTGCAATAAACACATGAGTGCATATCTTTTCAAATTGCATTTTCATTTTTTTAGGGTAAATACCCAGTAGTGGAATTACTGGATCCTATAGTAATTCTATTTTAAATATTTTGAGGAACCTCCGTAATATTTCCTACAGAGGCTCCAACAGTTTGCATCCCCACCAACACTGCATGAAGGTTCCTTTATCTCTACATCCTCGCCAACAATTGTTTGTGTTTTTTATTTGAGCCATTCTGACAGGTTTGATGTGGTAGCTCATTGTGGTTTTCACTTGCATTTCACTGATGATGAGTGATGTTGAGCATCTTTTCATGTGTCTGTTGGTCATGTGTCTTCTTTGGAGAAATGTCTGTTCATGTCTTCTGCCCATTTTTAAATTGGATTATTTAGGGGGGTGGTTTGTGTTGAATTGTGGAAGTTTTTTATACATTTTGGATATTAGCCCCTTACTGGATATGTCCTTTGCAAATATCTTTTCCTGTTCAGCCAGGTATCTTTTTGCAAAACTTTTCATTTTGATGTAGTCTCAACAGTTTATTTTTGCTTTTGTTTGCCTTGCCTTAGGAAACATATCTAGACTAATGTTCCTATGCCAATGTGATAGAAATTACTGCCTATGCTCTCTTCTAGGATTTTTATTGTTTCAGGTCTCACATTTGAATCGTTAATCTATTTGGAGTTTATTTTTGTGTATGATGTAAGAAAGTGCTTTAGTTTCATTCTTTTACAGGTAGCTGTCCAGTTGTCCCACCACCATTTATTGAAAAGACTATCTTTTACTCATTGTAGATTCTTGCTTCTTTTGTCAATAGATTAATTGACTATATAATCATGGGTTTATTTCTGGCATCTCTATTCTGTTCTGTCGATCTTTGTGTCTATTTTTGTGCCAGTACCACACTGTTTTGATTACTATATATTTGTAGTATATATTGAAATCTGGTTTTATAATACATTCAGCTTTGTTCTTTTTTCTGAGAATTGCTTTGGCCATTCAGGGTCTTCTGTGGTTCCATATAAATTTTAGTATTGTTCATTCTAGCTTTTGAAACATGCTGTTGGTGTTTTGATAGGAATTTCATTGACTCTGTAGATTGCTTTGGGTAATATGGACATTTTGACATTAACTTTTCTAATCAAAAAGCATAGAATATGTCTCCATTTGTATCATCTTCAATTTCTTTCATCGGTGTTTCATAGTTGGAGTACAGGTCTTTCACCTCCTTGGTTAAACTTATTCCTAGGTATTTTATTATTTTTGGGATAATTGTAAATGGAGTTTTTTAAATTTCTCTTTCTGTGTATAGAAACACTACCAATTTCTGGGTATAAATTTTGTATACTGCCACTTTACTGAATTTATTACTTCTAGGAGTTTTTTTTTTTTCTTTTTGCTGCAGTTTCAGGGTTTTCTGTGTACAACATCATGTGATCCTCAAATAGTGACAGTTTAACTTTTTATCACTATGGCTACCTCTTATTTATTTTTCTTGTGTGAATGCTGTGGCTACAAGTTCCAGTACTTTGTTGGATAAAAGTGGTGAGAGTGGATATCACTGTCTTGTTCCTGACCTTAGGGGAAAAGATCTCAGCTTTTCACCACTGAGTCTGATGTTTGCTGTGGACTTTTCATATATGACCTTTATTATGTCAAGCTATGCTTCCTCTAACTCCACTTTGTTGAGAGTTTTTTTTTTTTATCATGACTGGATGTTGAATTCTGTCAAATGCTTATTCTACATCTATTGAGATGATCATATGATTTTGTTTTGTTTTGTTTTACTGATATAGTGCATGACATTGATTTGTGTATAGTGAACCATCTATGCATCCCTGGAATAAATCCCACCCGAATGTAGTGAATGATCTTTATAATGTATTGTTGTATGAGGTTTGCTAATATTTTTTTGAGGATTTTTGTATCTCAGGGATACTGGCCTGTAGTTTTCTCTTTTGTTAAAAAATTTTTTTACATTTATTTATTTTTGACAGGCAGAGAGATAGAGCACAAGTGGAGAGGGGCAGAGAGAGAAGGAGACAGAATCCAAAGCAGGCTCCAGGCTCTGAGCTGTCAGCACAGAGCCCGATGCAGGGCTTGAACTCACAAACCGTGAGATCATGATCTGAGCCAAAGTCAGACGCTTAACCAACTGAGCCACCCAGGTGCCCTGCAGTTTTCTCTTTTTGTTGTATCTTCACAGAAGGCACTACTTAAGATATATATCCTTTGACTACACCACAATGTCTCTCACTCTATAAAAGCTGTGGATTAATGCCTAGACTGCAGAGAATAGCTGCATAATGACATGGGTTATCATCTGCCCAACCCCTATCAGTAAGTTACCCTGAATAAAACTCTGTGTAAATGGTATAGAGTTGCTTTCTTCATTTTTTGGTCTTAAAGAGCCTTCGCAGTCTAGAAACTGCTTTACTGTCCCTCCTCCACTTAACATGTTGCCACCAACAAATCTACTAACCAATTTATGTCTGTACTCATGGTCTCTGCCATTCTACGTGCTAAAAAAGATGAATTATTCACTCCCCTATATAAAGCCAAATAACCTGGCTGTACATGGACTGAAGTAACCCAATTGTGCAGATGAATACCTTCTCACTTACTCTGGGACTGAATCCCTTCTTTTTCCTGAAATATCATGTTTTCCTTCACATTGGGTTTTTTAATTTTTTGATGTTTATTTATTTTTGAGAGAGAAAGACAGACTGCAAGCCGGGGAAGGGCAGAGAGAGAGGGAGAAACAGAATCCGAAGCAGGCTCCAGACTTTGAGCTATCAGCCCAGAGCCCAACATGGGGCTTGAAACCACTAGCCGTGAGATCATGACCCGAGTCAAAGTTGGATGCTTAACCAACTGAGCCACCCAGGTGCCTCAACATTGGGTTATTTTTAAGTCCAAGAGCATGCTATAATAGCTCCCTTAGAAAATGAAAAATCCCTCACACATTTCCGTTCAAATACTGTTCTATTACTCTTCTCCCCTTTAGAGTCAAACTCTTCAAGAGATTTCCTTAAATGCACTGCCACTCTCTCTTCACTTATGATATCCTTTGAACCCATTCTAATCAGGCTTTCATTTTCATGACTAGACTAAAATAATAATTGTTAAGGTCCTTGAAAATCTCAATTTGCCCGATCTAATAATCCATTTTATTTAAGAAAGTATTTCCTACAGGAGCACCTGGGTGGCTCAGTCAGTTAAGCATCCAACTCTTGATCTCAGCTCAGGTCATGATCTCACAGTTGGTGAGTTCAAGCTCTATGTCGGGCTCCACACTGATGGTGCGGAGCCTGCTTGGGATTCTCTGTCTCCTCCTCTCTCTCTCCCCCTCCCCTGCTCATTCTCTCTCTCTGCCTCAAAATAGACATTTAAAATATATGTTTTCTATTTAAGAATTAAAGAAAAGAATTAGGCAAAAGAGTTTGGTCTAGAAGCCTTAATGGTCAATGTGATCCAGGAACTAGCAGCATCTTCGTCACCTGGAATCTTATTCAAAATGTAGATTCTCAGACCCATCCCCAGCCTTGGGAAATCTCTCTGAGCCTCAGTTCATTCATCTCTAAAACAGGTAATAGTCAATTCTTGATCCCCCTCTTACTCAACCTAACTGCAGCAGTGGATGAGTTGATTCTCTTTCCTTTTCGAATCACTTTCTTTACTTGGCTTCTGGAATGCCACATGGTACTAATTTTCTCTTACCACCTGCAAGTTCTTATCAGTCTCTTGCTAAATACTCTCCTACTCTGTGACCTCTAAGTGTTGAAGTTACCATGGCATGCTTTTTTTTTTTTTTTAATTTTTTTTTCAATGTTTGTTTATTTTTGGGACAGAGAGAGACAGAGCATGAATGGGGGAGGGGCAGAGAGAGAGGGAGACACAGAATCGGAAACAGGCTCCAGGCTCTGAGCCATCAGCCCAGAGCCTGACGCGGGGCTCGAACTCACGGACCGCGAGATCGTGATCTGGCTGAAGTCGGACGCTTAACCGACTGCGCCACCCAGGCGCCCCTACTGTCCTAACCAGTGTGAGCACACAGGTTATAAACATTTCTGAGATGTGATTCCTGGAGGTTCCTGGTCATCACTTCTAGCTTCACACAACTTTGTCTGTTTGCCTCTTCAAGTATACAGCTATTATAATTTTTTATGTAGTCAGTGACATAAGAAAGATTAGAAAGCACTGCCCTGGATGATCTAACCCAATTATATTGTTTTAAATACCACTTACATATTGATGATTTCCAAATGTATATATTGAGCTTCAATTCTCCCCTGAACTCCAGACTCCTGTATCTAATGCCCTAAGCAACATCCTTACCTGTATGTCTAATAGGCATCCCAAACTAACACACCAAAGTGATTTCATAGCACCTCGTAGCATCTCATGCAACTTAGATAAAATTAAAAGGAGTAATCCTTGACTCCTAATCCATCAGCAAATGTAAGAGCTAAATTCAAAGTAGTCCCCAAGTATGACCACTTTTTATTGCCACTATTACCTCAACCCTAGGCCATGCCACTGTTATTCCTCATATGGACCACTTCATTTCTCTTCCAACTCCCTCCTTGGAGGCTGGAGTGACTATTCCATAATATAAACCAAATCATGTAATTTCCTTGTTTTGACCTTTCATTAGGTCATTGAACATCACACTTAGAACAAAACTGAAAGCCTTTCTGATGACCTATTAAACTGTAAATGACCTGGTTCCAGGTTATCTCCCAATAACATTTCCATTAAATTCCCAAATATCCATGCTGCATCCACACTGGCCTCCTTACTATTCTTAAAAACCAAGTATGCACTCACCTCTGGCCTTGTACTTGTTGTTCCTCAGTGTCTAGTCCCTTTTTGTAGGTGGGTGCAGAGGTGAGGTGGTAGAAACAGCAAGAAACTGACATCTAATTTTAAGAAATTGCCACAGTCATGTCAACCTTCAACAAACACTATCTTAATCGGTCAACCATCAACACTGAAGCAATACCCTCCACCACTAAAAGCAATAATTCACTGAAAGCTAGGATGATTGTTAGCATTTTTAGCAACAAAGTATTTTTAAATTAAGGTATGTACATTTTTCAGACATAATGCTATTATACACAATAGACACAGCAGAGTGTACATGTGACTTTTATATGCACTTAAAACCAAAAAAATTCATTTGACTCATTTTATTGTGACACTCACTTTTATGTGTGATCTGGAATTGAAGCCACAATAACTCTGAGATAGACCTGTAAAATAAAAACAAAACCTACTGATATAAAACAACTAGAAATTACAGGATACAATATGGCATTATTCTTTTAAAATACATAGCTTGGGTTTCAGTTTCAATTCTTCAATTTGCATCTTCCCAAGACCTCATCTTGGCAGATGAGGGAAAATTGGCAGAAGTAGCCACAAAGCATCTCTAGAGTGATACCCATGAAAGTCAGATGATAGCAGATTTCTACAAGATACAACTCCATTAGAAATGATTACACAATTCAAAATTGCAATACATAAAAAAATAATATAACAGAAGCAAAGTTCATATGACAAACAAAACAATAGGTATAGGACAAATTTCATGAGTTTTTATAACCAGTGGGACTTAAAGCCTATAATTTTAAAAATCAGCATGCTTGGCTCTGGGAGAGCCACGAGAGCAAGAGGGAAACTGAACTACCACCCTTAAAAAGACAGCACAAATAACAGCCCCTAGAGATACAGGACAGAAGCAACAGTTTGGAAAACGCCTGGGGGCATAGAGAGGGAGTTATTTACTAATCTCAGAATGTGTCCTGGAGAGACAGAGATCTCTGGAAGACTCCTGCAGAAACAAAGGAGCTAGCAGGTACCATTTCCCTCCCCAGGCCCCAGCATAAATACATGGTCATCTGCAGGAATCAACATAGTGCATAATTCATTACCTAAGTTGCTTACACCCTGCCCTGTCTGGCTTTGGCAAATCTGTCTTCTCCAGCCAGGCCTGCCTCAGTCCTGGTGCTATGGGTTCCCTCCACACAGAAACCAGTATGAGCCATGCCAGCACTGTCTCCCTGCCAGCACACTTTATGTAACGTTGGTCCTAGCAGTATGGTGGCAGGTCCCCTCTGGTGGAGGACCAACATGCAAACCTTGCTAAAACTGTGCATCCGAACCTCACATGCTTTTTGGGACTGCACCCTTCACTAAAGTCTTGGCCAGAGCCCATTCAAACCAGGGCCACAATCCTGGCAGTATGCAAGCATCTCTGTCACTCCAAAGTGACTTCTGCCACAAGGAGAGGGAAAGGCAACCACACATACTAGTCAGACTGTGGCCCCGGCAGTGGGCTGGGGTCAGACAGCTGGTCTGTTATAGGCCCTGCCCACCAACGAAAGCTTCTCAGGGGACAACACAGGGAAAGCACCTTGTGGTATGGTGCTACTGTGTCTCTGGTCCAACTCAATTCAAGCCCAAGGCAGCTCTAGCCTAGTCCACTATCATCGCAGGGACCAAACCCTGCCCAGAACAGTCAAAGAGAGCCATTGCAGCTGACTGGACTGAAGGAAAAAGCAGATCAGCCCCAACAGCAGAGTGCAAATAACACACATAGGAGACATCCTAAACTGTCAGCTTCTGGTAATCAGGAGACACTCCACTGCAAGGCCACTACAGGACCTCTTCTTCATAAGGCCACTATTTTCAAAAGCAGAAGTGGCTGACTTTCATAACACACAGAAAGAGACAGAGGAATATGTCCCAAATGAAAAAAACAGGGCAAAACCATAGCAAGAGACCTAAGTGAAACAAAGATAAGTAAGATGCCTGATAGAGAATTTTTTTTTTTCAAATTTTTTTTTCAACGTTTTTTATTTATTTTTGGGACAGAGAGAGGCAGAGCATGAACAGGGGAGGGGCAGAGAGAGAGGGAGACACAGAATCGGAAACAGGCTCCAGGCTCCGAGCCACCAGCCCAGAGCCTGACGCGGGGCTCGAACTCACGGACCGCGAGATCATGACCTGGCTGAAGTCGGACGCTTAACCGACTGCGCCACCCAGGCGCCCCTAGAATTTAAAGTAATGGTCATAAATATACTCACTAGACTTGAGAAAAGAGTGGAGGGCATCAGTGAGACCCTTAACAAAGAGATAAAAAAGAACCAGAGATGAAGAACACAATAAATGAAATTAAAAACATGCTAGATGAAATAAATAGCAGACTACAGGAAGTAGAATGAATCGTGACCCAGACGACAGAGTAATGGAAAACAGTCAAGCTGAGCAGGTGAGAGAGGAAATAAAATATGCAAAATGAGGATAGACTTAGGGAACTCAGCAACTCATCAAGTATACTAACATTTGCATTACAGGGATCCTAGAAGGAGAAGGGATAGCAAAGGAGGCAGAAAATCTATTGGAAAAAATAATAGCTGAAAACTCTCCAAATCTGGGGAAGGAAACAGAAATTCAGATCCAGGAGCCACAGAGCCCCCAATAAAATCAACCCAAGGAGGTCTATACCAAGACACATAGTAATTAACTGATGAAAAGTACTGATACAGATTGGATTTTAAAAGCATAAAGAAAAAACAAAACAGTTTCATAAAAGGGAAACTCCATAGGCTATCATCAGATTTTTCTACAGAAACTTTGCAGGCCAGAAGGGAGTGGCATGATATATTCGAATTGCCAAAAGGGAAAAATCTGCATCCAAGAATACTCTATCCAGCAAGGCTATCTTTCATAATAGAAGAGATAAAGAGTTTCCCAGACAAACAAAGGTTAAAAGAATTCACAATCACTAACCATCCCTACAAGATATGTTAAAGGGGACTCTGAGTGGAAAGGAAAGACCATATGTGAGAACAAGAAATGTAGGAAGCACATAGGCAAAATCAGCCAAGGGACTCCCACCATCTATCTAAAATTGGGGGGGGGGGCGCGAGGGGGGAGGAGTAAACAATGTGTTCAAACTTACATGACCAACAACTTAATATAGACTGCTATATGCAGAAGACATTATATACAAACCTAATGGTAACCACAAATCAAAAACTAGTAAAAGATATGCAAAAAAAAAAAAAAAAAAAAGAGAGAGAAAGGAATCCAAGTATATCACTAAAAAAGGCAGCTTATGGTGAGACAAGAAAACAAGGAAAGAAATGAATAGAGAAGAATTACAACAATAACCATAAAACAAGTAATAGAATGGCAAAAAGATGGCATAGAATGGCAAAAGATACATATCCATCAGTAATTACTTTGACTGTAAATGGACTAAACACTCCAATTAAAAGACACAGGGTGACAGAATGGATAAAAAACAAGATCCATCTATATGCCGCATACAAGAGACTCATTTCAGACCTATGACACCTGCAGATTGAAAGTGAGGGGATGGAGAAACATCTACCATGCAAATGGCTATGAAAATAAAGCTGGGTTGGCAATACTTATATCTGACAAAGTAGACTTTATAACAAAGACTGTAACAAGAGACAAACAAGAACATTATATAATCACAAAGGGGGACAAACAACATGAAGATATAACAACTCTAAATATGTATGCACCTAAAACAGAATCGCCCAAATACATAAAACAGTTAATAACCAGCATAAAGGAACTGATAGTAGCACATTAGTAGTAGGGAACTTTAACACCCCACCTACATCAATGAACAGATCATCCAAACAGAAAATCTATAAGGAAATGATGAACTCAATGGCATATTGGAACAGATGGACTTAACAGATATATTCAGATCATTCTATCCTAAAACAGCAGAATACACATTCTTTTCAAGTGCACATGGAATATTCTCCAAAACAGACCACATATTAGGCCCTAAAACAAATCTTAACAAATTAAAAAGATTTAAGTCACACCATGCATCTTTTCTCAACACAAAGCTGTAAAACTAGCAATCAACCGCAAGAAAAAAATGTGGAAACAGAACAAATACAGGGAGGTGACATAGCATACTATTAAATAATGTATGAGTCTACCAAGAAATCAAAGAGGAAATAAAAAAATACATGGAGACAAATGAAAATGAAAACACAATGGTCCAAGATCTTTGGAATGCAGCAAAAGTGGTCCTAAGAGGGAAGTTTATAGAAATACAGGCCTACCTCAAGAAGCAAGAAAAATCTCCAATAAACAACCTAACCTTACACCTACAGGACCTAGAAAAAGAACAACAAACAAAATCCAAAACCAGTAGATGGAAGGAAATAATATGGATGAGAACAGAAATAAATGATAGAGAAACTCAATGAAACCAGGAGCTAGTTCTTTGAAAAGATCAACAAAATTGATAAATATTTAGAGAGAGAGAGAGAGAACTCAAATAAACAAAATCACAGTGTAAAAGGAGAAATAATAACCAACACCACAGAAATACAAAGGATTATGAGAGATTATGAAAAATTATATGCCAGCAAATTGGTCAACCTAGAAAAAATGGACAAATTCATAGAAACATAGAACCTCCCAACAATGAAGTAGAAAGAAATAGGAAATTTGAGCAGACCAATTACCAGCAAGGAAACTGAGTCAATAATCAAAAAACTCCCAACAAACAAAAAGCCCAGAACCAGATGGCTTAACATGTGAATTCTATCAGACGTTTAAAAAAGAGTTAATACCTCTTCTTCTCAAACTATTCTAAAAAATAGAAGAGGAAGGAAAACTTCCAAATTCATTCTATGAGGCCAGAATTACCCTGATACCAAAACCAGGTAAAGATACTACAAAAAGAAAAAGAGAACTATAGGCCAACATCTCTGTTGAACATAGGTGCAGAAACCCTCAAGGAAGTATCAGCAAACCACAACGACAGTACATTAAAAAGATCATTCAAGGGGCGCCTGGGTGGCGCAGTCGGTTAAGCGTCTGACTTCAGCCAGGTCACGATCTCGCGGTCTGGGAGTTCGAGCCCCGCGTCGGGCTCTGGGCTGATGGCTCAGAGCCTGGAGCCTGTTTCCGATTCTGTGTCTCCCTCTCTCTCTGCCCCTCCCCCATTCATGCTCTGTCTCTCTCTGTCCCAAAAATAAATAAACGTTGAAAAAAAAAATAAAATAAAAAAAAAGATCATTCATTATGGTCAAATGGGATTTATTCTTAGGATACAATGATGTTTCAATATTCACAAATCAATCAACATGATATGGCACATATGTAATGTAAAAAATAAGAACCACATGATCATTTCAGTAGATGTAGAAAAAGCATTTGACAACATCCATTCATTATAAAAACTCTCAACAAAGTATGTTTGGAGGGAACATACCTCAACATAATAAAGGCCATATATGAAAAACCCACAGCTAACATCATCCTTAATGGGAAAAGCTGAGAGGTTTTCCTCTAAGGTCAGGAACAGGACAAGGATGTCAAATCTTACCACTTTTGTTTAACATAGTACTGGAAGTCCTAGCCACAGCAATCAGACAGCAAAAAGAATAAAAGACATCCAAATCAGTAAAGAAGAAGTAAAATGTTCACTATTTGCAGATGACATGTTACTCTATGTAGAAAACCCAGAAGACTCTACCAAAAAACTACTAGAACCCATAAATTAACTCAGTAAAGTTACAGAATACAAAATCAAAGTACAGAAATGCATTTATATACATCAAAAATGAAGCAGCAGGAGAGATTAAGAAAATAATCCCATGTACAACTGCATCAAAAATAGGACACCTAGGTATAAAACTAATCAAAGGGGTGAAAGACCTGTACTCTGAAAATTATAAAACACTGATGAAAGAAACTGAAGCTGACACAAAGAAATGGAAAGATATTTCATGCTTATGGATTGGAAGAACAAATATTGTCAAAATGTCTATACTACCCAAATCCATCTCACATTTAATGCAATCCCTATCAAAATACCAATGGCATTTTTCACAGAACTGGAACAAGCTATCCTAAAATTTGTATGGAATGACAAAGACCTCAAATAGCAAAAGCAATCTTGAAAAAGAAAAACAGGTGCCTGAGTGGCTCAGTCAATTAAGCATCTGACTCTTGATTTTGGCTCAGGTCATGATCTCATCATTCGTGAATTCAAGCCCCACGTCGGGCTCTGCATTGGTGGTGTGGAGCCTGCTTGGGATTCATTCTCTCTCTCTCTCTCTCTCTCTCTCTCTCTCTCTCTCTCTCTC
>NW_024412407.1:9403470-9413015 GCF_014898765.1 Herpailurus yagouaroundi
TTTTAATACTCACTGCCTTACTCAGGCTCTCCATTGGTGGTCTCTAGCCTCCTTTGTTTTCTTTCTCTCTCTCCCCCCCCCCCCGTCTCTCTCATAATAAACAAACAAGCAAACAAACTTTAAAAAAAAAGAAAAAGGAAAACAAAGCTGAAGGTACCACAAGTTATATTACAAAGCTATAGTCATCAAGACAGTATGGTACTGGCATAAAAATGACACATGGATCAATGGAACAAAACAGAAACCCCAGAAATAAACCCACACTACATGGTCAATTAATCTTAAACAAAGCAGGAAAGAATATCCAATGGGAAAAGGACTGTTTCTTCAACAACTGATGTTGGGTAAACTGGACAACACACAAAAGAAAGAAACTGCACCACTTTCTTAAACCATACACAAAGACAAATTCAAAATGTATTAAAGATCCAAATGTGAGACCTGAAGCCACAAAATTCCTAGAAAACAACACAGGCAATACCTTTTTTTGACATCATCCATAGCAACTTTTTTCTAGATTGGACCCTGAGGTAAGGGAAACAAAAACAAAATAAACTATTAGGACCACATCAAAATAAAAAGCTTCTGCACAGAAAAGGAAATAGTCAACAAAATTAAAAGACAACCTACTGAATGGGAGAAGATATCTGCAAATGATATATCCAATAAAACAGAGAAAGAACTTCAATAACTCCACACACACAAAAAAATCCAATTTAAAAATAGGCAGAAAACATCATTAGGCATTTTTCCAAAGAAGACTTATGGATGGCCAACAGACACATGAAAAGATGCTCAACATCACACGTCGTCAGGAAAATGATGACTCATCAGAATGGCTAAAATCAACAACAGGGGGCGCCTGGGTGGCGCAGTCGGTTAAGCGTCCGACTTCAGCCAGGTCACGATCTCGCGGTCCGGGAGTTCGAGCCCCGCGCCAGGCTCTGGGCTGATGGCTCAGAGCCTGGAGCCTGTTTCTGATTCTGTGTCTCCCTCTCTCTCTGCCCCTCGCCCGTTCATGCTCTGTCTCTCTCTGTCCCAAAAATAAATAAATGTTGAAAAAAAAATTTTTTTAATAAAATCAACAACAGAAATGACAGGTTATGGCAAGGAGGTGGAGAAAAAGGAATCCCCTTGCACTGTCGAGAATGTGAACTGGTGCAGCCATTGTGGAAAACAGTATGGAGGTTCCTCAAAAAGTTAAAAATAGAACTAACTTATGATCCATGAATCACACTACTGGGTTTTTACCCAAAAAATACAAAAACATTAATTCAAAGGGTACATGCATCCCTGTGTTTATTGCAGCATTATTTACAATAGCCAAAATATGGAAGCAGCCCAAATTTCCATCAATAGATGAGTGGATAAAGAAGATGTAGTATACACACACATATTCTCTCTCTCTTTGTCTCCCTCCCCCCCCCCCCTCTCTCACACACACACACACACACACAGACACACACACACTGGAATATTACTCAGCCATAAAAAAAGAATGAAATCTTGCCATTTCCAACAACATGGATGGATCTAGAGAATATAATACTAAGTGAAATAAGTCAGTTAGAGAAAGACAAATACCATATGATTTAAGAGACAAAACAAAAAAAGCAGAAAAGAGAGAGAGAGAGAGAATCCAAAAAACAGACTTAACTATAAAGAACAAACTGATGGTTACCAGAGGGAAGGTGAGTGGGAGAATGGATATTAAGAGTATACTTATCATGATGAGCATTGAGTAATGCATAGAATTGTTGAATTACTATATTATATACATGTAAATAATATAACACTATATATTAGCTACACTGAAATTTAAAAAAAAAGGCCACCTAGCTATTTAAGATGGTCATAGGAAATTTTTGGGAATTATTTACTCAATCAGACCTAGTTCTAAAGAATCTTCTGATGCCTTCTTAAATACTTCTATTTATATTTACTTGTCTCATAGATATCTGATGTCTGTTGTCCAGAGTCTTAAATATTTCTGCATAATCACCATCTTGACAGATGACTAAAATGATTCCAGACAAACACAGGATAATATCACACTAATGCTCCACCTAAAAATCCTATCTCTATAAACCATAGCTTTAAATAGAATCAACAACTGTGGTAAGATCTAGAAAATCTTTGATTATCTCTTCTAGAGCTCTGGATGAATGAGAAAAAGGGAGAATTGAGAATTTAAAGTTTCCACAAGCTTTATCTAAAGTGACTGTTGTATAACCATGGGAACAAGTAGCCACCTGAATCAGTTTTAACCCTAATCAATAGAAAAACAATAACTCCTCTTAGTGAATGCACTTTTGCAAGTCAACCAAATATTATCAGCAACCTGCAGCTAAAAGTCAGCTAGTCAGGGGCAAATTCACCCCAAAAGTATAACATACCTAAAGTGTCAAGAAATCAACCACTATCTTACCCTAGTAATGATGCTACCGCAACTAAAGATGATGTGAACACCCTTATAACTTGAAAGTCCACCAGTCCATGAATTCCTGTTTTCCACCAGTACAATCATTTGGCCACCATCTTTGTTTCTTCCACTGGCCAGGAATAATTATAGCACGTATTGAAGCCCTTATCAAATTCACCCAGCAAACCTTAAATGATGGCTAACAAAGCCTGTCCTTAACTGAACACTGAAATGTTTTTAATGAGAAAAACTGTCTTCCAAAATAGAATGGCCTTAGACATTACTAATGCCTTGTAATAGGCACCTATGCCATTATCCAAACAAAGTGCTGTGTGTCCATACCTGATGAGTATACTAACGTGTCATCTTTATTAAATCATATGAGGATACAAGTGAACTCCTTGAGTGATCCAACCCATAGCCTAAGGGACTTAGCAATCAATGGTTTGGATCATGGGACTCTTGGTGGAAAAAAAAATGTTACTTAATTTGGGAATCCTTATCACGATCCGTGTTTTCTCTTGCATGTGCCTCTACTGATGTTGTGATATTGGCCTACAGTTACCGCAGAGAGCTACAATGGCTATCCAGTGCAGCCAGATAGCCACCAGACAACTCACTTCCACGTTAGTGAAACCTGCTGACTGCTCAAGACACACCATGGAAGAGGAAGGTATGTAAGACTATAAGAGCCAGTCATGAGTTGGTGTTCTGGAGGAGGTAACTGAATGTGCATGATTGCCAGTTGACCATAGAACTAGACACTGGGCATGGGCAATCAGAGGCTCCTCACCCCCACCCACCCCCACCCCCTGTGCTTGGAGTATATACTCTCCCCACTGTTCCCATTGTGGAAGGTGTTTTCAAGGACATGGCCTTCAGAGGTCAATGTATTGAGAATATCTGGATAGTATAACATGACTGAACCCAGTTAAAGACTCTATATAAACTTTTAAAATTTGGTGGATGGATGCAGAGATCTACTGGTCTTGTGGCCACCTGAGAGAAATCTCGTATGGTATGCCTTGGCTTATCCAATCTGCCACTGCCCTATATGGAGTGGTCTCTTTCTTGGGTCTCTCCTTGCCCTTCTTGTTCTGGGGGCCAGTTTCAGATTTCACTCAGGAAGCTCCTGAGGTTGGTTGTGCTTAAGTTAAAAGAAAGAAGTGTAGTTGGACCAGAGGTGTTGGATTGGGGCTGGGGAAGATGTGTAGATGAAATGATGGGGAGAGTGAAATATGTGCATGAGCCTGAAAACAAGAGAGAATATTTGAGTGACATAAGGAGGGTCACTTGAGAGTTACACCACGCAATTTAAATGGTCGGCTGTCAAGCAATGCTTACTTCAGAAGCTTTGCAATATTACTCTACTTTCCAGATAAATCAAAGCTGGGAAACTCAATAGAGAACAGGGGGGCTAGGAAAGAAAAAAAAAAACCTCTGGGGATTAATTTTATTTGCCTAAAATGCTTATTACATTTTACACGAGACAAATCCTCGCCAGAGAAATGACACTTTAAAGCAAGGAGGCTGACACGTCTAAATTTGGTTCAGAGAGTCTGGGTTCATAGCCTTAGAGCAGTTTCATAAGGGATTAACTTCTCTGTGTGTACTTCATACTTTTGGCAGTAAATGCAAAAAAACTACTTAATGTTCGTGTGAAGGGACTATTTTGGTTGTAAACATTGGGGAACAGGACAAAATTCACAGTGCGATGTGGATGTGTGTCCTCCCTTTTGTCCAAAGCAGTGATTGAGGGCAAACCAGAAAACTGTAGGATTTCAATATGAATGAGGGGCACCTGTGGCTGTGGGGACACTGAGACAATGAGGGACAGTCGAAAAGACTACTGCTCAGCAACATCCAGAGTAATTTCCTCAAAATCATTCAGTAGTCTCCCATTCCACTTTGGGCCAAGCAGTACAAGTGGAAAAGTGGTTAGAAATGATCAACGAGCAAGGAATGCCAAAGAAGTTGAATAGCCTGGAAAGAAACTGGGAAGTCTCCCAGTTACAGAAGAGAGTCAGTAAAATAGAGCTTGAAGGTAGCATGCAGGGCACGGAGATGAACAATGCCTGAGGCATGGCAAAATAATACACAAAAAGCCCACAGAGCCAGCCAGAAAAGACATGTGCAGGAAAAGGAGGACAATGAGAGCATGAGTCCTGCCAGATCAAAACTGAAACATATTTATAAATGTCTTTCAGAGGTAAGCCAGAGTTTTAGAATTTATTTTGAAGAGCCAAGAGTATTTGGGGATGGGGCGGGGCAGAGGGAATGGGAGAATACTTAAGAAAGTACATTACTGTATAGAATTTAATTGAGTAATTATTGTTGAATTGGTTGAATGTACCTCTTAACATATTCCTGTGCGTTTTAAAAATATTTTTTTCTCTAATTTAAGGATTAAGATGTAATCTGCCTCAGGTTCTGAGTCGTGAGTGGGTGTTGAGCAGTGGAGCGATTCTACATAGTTAGCGGTTCTTGGGAAATAATTTATTTCTCCCTGAGTAACCCTGCACCAGCCAGATTTCCAGTGGTTACTAAGAAGGCTACAAGGATATTCTTGAATCTCCTCCTTTCAGTTGAGAACAGAACTAATTCCTCACAATTACATCTTCTATTCAAAAATGTCTGATTGTTGGAGTAGGTGCTCAGAGGTGCCAGTGAGGTCAGCAATCCAGAGTGCATATTACCTGGGCTCCAAGTTTCTCTCTCCACCAAGCACAGAGACTCTCCTGCCCCAAGGGAGAATTCAACTGATCATAGAGGAATCAGGGAAGTTTCTTTAGATTCCACTACAGAATTCTACTTCTTAGAATAAGCATGTGTGTTTAAAAGAAAAAATATTTACCTGCTTGTTGTATTTGCTTATTATTTATAGGGTTGGAGGAGTTGCACTAAATGGATTCACAAAAGCAGGGCCATCAAAATAAACACAAAAGATCTAAAGTGAACTGAAGGTGGAGATAACAGAAATACAGGCTAAGAGAGTTACTGCAATTAAATTCTAAAATTAGCTCAACTTCTTGGCATTCAAAACATATCAGGAAACACAATGGGCTATATATTTCCCACAGTCTGATAAAACCAAGCACGCTGGTTCTGACGGAGACAAGACTTCCTCACACTCTAAATTTACAGTTATCTTCTAGACGGCTCTATATTCTCCTGCTTCTCTCCACGGTCATGCCACAAACCCAGCCCAAAGTCCCAGGATCTCTTTTCTGAATTACTTGTACATCTCTAGTCAGCACCTTCTCCAGATCCTGGCACAGCCTCCATACCACAGTAGTGGTCCTTTGAAATGCAAATATGAGATCACATTTGCATTTTAAATTGCATTTTAATTTAAATTATATCTCAATTTTAAATTGAGGTATAATTGACATATAGAATTGTATTAGTTTTAGGTGTATAGCATAATGATTTGATATATACAGTAAAATGATTACCACAATAAGTTTAAGTTGACATCCATCACCACATATAGTTACATTTTTTTTTTCTTGTGCACACATGTCATTGATTCAAGGGCAAAATCCAAAATCCTGTGCACTACCTATAAGACACAGTTTGGCCCCAGCCTTCTTCCTCAGACCAGTGACAAACAGGTCTACCCATACAAATAGTTCTACGCACATGCTTTGCTTAGCAGCCTCCGACTCCACCCCGCCCCCTCTTTAATAGCTAACTCACACTCTGTTACTTTACACCTCGCTAGCCCATAGGTCTCATCCGTCTGACGCTGAAGGCATGTGATTTTGTGTTGATGCTTTTTTTTTTTTTGGACTAGATCTCAGCACAGACCAAAGTGCTTCTTCAAGGAATGAAACACTGCAGCAAAATGGCCTGAGCCTATTAGGCTTTCTCAACGATTAAGTTCTTTTTCATAAGTTATCAGGAGCTTCAAATAGCTAATTAAGCAGATTAAGAGGTTTAGAGCCATCCCCATAGCCCCATGACCAAGTATGAAGGCAAATGTCAGAATGAATTCTACGACACATTTAAACATTTATGTGTAAGCCCATACAGAAACAGTCCTATAATATGTTTATAAGCTCAATGATGTCCATCTCTCAGCCCTTTCAAGTTCACATCCAGTGTGAAAGATTCACTTCAGGAACTGTGACAGCGTTCCAGTCCCAGGATGCTGCTAAGATCATAGTTGGATTTAGGCAAGGAGTTCTCTAAATCAGTGACTGAACACAGGGCTGGGTGAGAATTAAGTCTTGGGCTCCATTCTGCATAAGAATGCAGAATTCTGCTCACTTGGTTTTAGGCCTGGGACACTTCTTTACCAAGAGGTAAAGAGCCCACACAGCTTGTGCTGGGCTTACCACCTCTCTTTGCTCCATCAAACACACTTTTATCTCCAGCCTCGTTTCTCTTACCTTATAATATTTTCATGCCTTTTTTTTTTACCCGATTAACTCCCTTAAGCTTTCCCCTGTTTCTTCAACTTGTCTCTCTCTACTTTCTTACCTTCTATATGCATCTTCAGTCATGCACAAACTGATGTCTACTTCTTTTGCTTCCCTTGAAAAGGCTTTTGCCCAAGTCACTAAGAATCAAATTACTATTTTTTCAATCTGAGGCATTTACAGAGTTAGTATATTAATTAAGGTAGGTGGGATAGGCTGTGGAGACCAACTCCTAAATCTTAATGGCATTACCCAATAAGTGTTTATTTTTGCTTATGTCATGATCTGCTTATGTAAATACTCATCTTTGTGTGCCTTCTCTGTGGTGATTCAGGGACATAGGCTGCTTTCATCTTGTGGTTCCATCATGCCCTAGGGACGTCTTCATCCCCTGGACCTCTGCATCTGGGAGCTGAAGAACAAAGAGTGGAGGACTGTGTGAATCCTTAGGGGACAGAATGGGAGGAGAACTATATCGCTTCTCCTCTTATTCCGACCATACACAGTCTGAAAGGCAGACTGGGAAATGCACTGGAGCTGTCTGTCCAGTTGGAAAAAGAAACTGCTGGGCATAACCAGCAGTTATTCTTAACCAACATCTGTCATTCCTCCTTTTTGAAACTTTCTCTCCCTTGACTTCCAAGGCTCCATTCTCTCTTCTGGTTTCAGTTTTCAAATCTTCACTGCTCATTTTCAGTCTCCTTCAAGACTCTTCTTTCTTTTATCCATCCCCTTAACATTGATATTCCCCAGCCTTTGTCTCTTGGCTTATTTTTCTTCTCACTATACCATTCCCCCTGGATGTTCTCACAAACAACCAGAACATCTATCTCCATCATTCTGTTCACACGTCCATGTAAAACCTGCTCTTCATCTTATAAGTCCCCATCCTGATGAAGTAGGTCTACTCAGTCATTAAACCAGAAAACTAGAAGCGATCCTACATTCTCCCCTTTTCCTCTATAACCAAGGTTTCTCAACCACCACACTATTGACATTTCAGGCTGGGTAATCCTTTGTTGTTGTCCTGTGAATTGTAGGATGTTTAGCAGCATCCCTGGCTTCCTGCTAGTAGGTGCCAGTGTCTAACTGCCCCATCCTCTCATCAAGTTACGGCAGCCAACAGTATGCCCAGACATTGCCAAATGTCTCTTGAGTAGGAAGGGATCACCTCCAGTTGAGAACTGCATCATCCGTTCCTATAGATTGAACCTTTGTAATATTTATCCTCTCCATTTTGTTTTCTTGCCATTAATTCTATAAATTCCACATCATTTTGTGTCTGGATTTCTCCAGTTCTCTCCTATCTATGGCAAGTTGGGTGAACCAACAGTTCCTCTTGACTCGAGTCTGCATTGTCATAGAACAGGATACTGATTTCTTAGCCTCCTTTGCATGGCCAGGTGACACCATTTAGCATGGCAAATAGGTCTGTGAAGAGACTGGAGTTGAATTTAAAGGTTCTAAGGCTTTGGGGTGCCTGGGTGGCTCAGTTGGTTGAGCGTCCAGCTTCGGCTCAGGGCATGATCTCACAGTTTGTGGGTTCGAGCCCGCATCAGGCTCTGTGCTGACTGCTTGCTCAGAGCCTGGAGCCTGCTTCAGATTCTGTGTCTCCTTCTCTCTGTGCCCCTCCCCCACTCATGCTTTGTCTCACTCTGTTTCTCAAAAATAAATAAATGTAAAAAAAAAAAAAATTAAAGGTTCTAAGGCTTTGGAATCATCCGGCTTAGATAGTATCTTAACCTTATCACTCTGGTGGTGGTGTTGTTTTAGGAAAGTTACTTACATTTTCTGTGCCCCGTCAGTAATACTGGGATAAAAACAGTACCAAGCTTATAGAATTATTATGAAGTTTACAAGTTAATATGGACAAACTGTTTAGTGTATAATTGGCCAAATGTAAACACTGAATAAATGGTGGCTATGATTTAGGACTGGCAGGGATGATATAATTTCTCTTTTCCTTGCTAATCTCAAAGGTTACTACTTCAGAGCCCATCCCTAACTTTTAAGACTCAGTTTACAGGAATCTTACTCTGGAGATTTTCTCTCACTTTTCCTTCTAAATTACAATCCCTTTCTCAGATATTACTTGTTTTTCTCCCTCACTAAGCTGTGAACCCGTACAAAGCAAGGACCAGACTTTTCTCTATATATTCCCAGGACCACCAAAAGTGCTCCATAAATATGAAATGTTCAGGAAAAGTTTGTTGACTAAATCAGTAAGTGAACAAATATTAGTAACATACACCAACCTTGCAAATAACTTTCCTTCCGTTTGGCAGCAGGTAGGGAGGGTGGATTTCTAGAAAGCTTTGGACATCCTTAGAGTAAATGAAACACAAATCAACCAGGTGAATTTTTAAAAGGAAATTTATCTTACTAGCCTGGCAACTCTGTCTAGCTTTTAAGTAAATTGAAACTAGGAACCATATTATTATTGTTAGGATACAGAGGAAAACTATACATGTAACTCCAAACCTTTCACAATCCTTTAAAAATCTTATTTTAAATAAATTCACCTGAATTTGCACAGGAGTGTAGCAATGGGAATTGTTAATCGACAGAGAAGTCACCGTTTTAAAAGTCCATTGATACAATTTCTAAAATGAGGAGCTTTAAATTGCCTTGTGGTTAAAGGAACTTTTAACTACACACACACACACACACACACACACACACACACACACACACACACA
>NW_024412407.1:9413025-9438555 GCF_014898765.1 Herpailurus yagouaroundi
ACACACACACACACACACACACACACACACACACACACACACACACACCCTTTTTTCTTCTGCCCAGTCTCTAGCAGGCTGTTAATAAACTGGAAACTACCCAGATTTCTAGGGGGGATAAAAGAGCAACTGTAATCCTAAATAATCCAGTGTTCTCATCCTGGGCTCTGTGGAGGAGGACCCAACCATGTTTGGTTAGGAAAAGTTGGTGGTGGCTTTTCTTGCCGGGTTTTGGACCCAAATATTTAACCACCTCCAACTAAGATCCCTTTCTCTAGATCAAAATTTATCGGAACATTTCTTCTGGAGTGATTCCTAAATGATCTTAGAAAAGCGATTGGAAACGAGCTACTAGAACCTCTGAAATTTCTTAAAAGGTCTCCAAGAAAAACTCACTTTCTTTGCCTTAAGAAAGGGGAACACATCTCATATGCAACCCACTCTTTAAAACTTCGCATCTATCTGCGGGACCACAACAGTCCCAGTAACACTCGCGACTCTATTTGATGACTACAGTCCTTCAAGCCTCTAGTGCCTGTTAGCTTCCCCAGGATGCCCGTCGGTTCCTGAAAGTGACATCAACACTGGAGAGCCGGGGGTTGCCCAACAGGTGGTCTGCCGAACGGTCTCCAGAAGAGAGTGCCGCCCGCCCCCGGGGCACTCCTCGCCCACGGTCGCGCGCCCTGGCGCTCCGGGGGGCTGCGTGGGCTCCAGAGCTAGGGCTCCGGCCGCCGGGAGGGGATGAGCGCGGCCGGTTCACGTCGCCTCCACGCCCACCTTCCCGCTACGCGTCCCCTCCCTTTGCCAAAGCTCAGACTCTGGGGCCGCCCTTATTGTTGGCCGCGTCTGTCACTTTGTGGGCCGGGTGACATGAATGGATGGGCTGGACACACCTTCCAGCCTTCTGAGAGAGAGAGAGAGAGAGAGAGAGAGAGAGAGAGAGAGAGAGAGAGAGAGAGAGACCATCCGGATCTGCATAGGGAGCAGGAGGGACTCCCCCGGCGCCCCCAGAGCTTGCGCCGCGGGCCAGAGACACGCACAGCTTCCCCCTCCCACATTCACTCCTCCCATCCTTTAAGAAAACGCCCAACCCCAGAAAATAATATCGCTCCAAGCCTGCTGGCGTCCTCGGTGCCCTCTCCTCCTTCCCGGGCTCAGCGCGCTCCGGTTCCACGGGAGGCTGCGGCGGGAGGCAGCGGCGGGAGGGAGCGGCGCGGGCCCGGTGCGGCGCGCGGAGCTGGAGGCGGGCGCGCAGGCGGCCCGCGGGCGCCGCACTATGCTCCCCAGCGCCGTGGCGGCCCACGCCGGCGCGTACTGGGACGTGGTGGCGTCCTCCGCGCTCCTCAACTTCCCCGCGGCTCCGGGCTTTGGCAACTTGGGCAAGAGTTTCCTGATCGAGAACTTGCTTCGGGCCGGGGGCGCCCCGCCGCACGCGCTGCAGCCACCCCCGCACCACGGCCCGGCGTCCGCTCTAGTGGCCGCCGCCGCCGCCGCCGCCACGGCAGCCGGCGCGCAGGTCCGGCCCCTGCCGGCCAACCCCGTTCCCCTCAAGCTGTGCCCCGCGGCCGAACCGGTCAGCCCGGGCGGAGCGCCGTACGGCACGCGTTGGGCTTTCCAAGTGCTCAGCCCCTCGGCCGACGGCGCCAGGCTGCCGGGCCGGGCTCCGGGGGATCGAGACTCTACCTTCCAGCCGTCAGCCCCAGGTGAGCCAGCTCTTTTCCTCCCCAGCCGCGCCCGGCGCCTCCGGCCCGGCGGGTCCGGGATCCGAGCTCCCGGGGGTGCGCGCTGCGCCTAGGGAGCCCTGGCCCCAGCGCGCCCGGATCCGCTCCGGCCTGGGACCTTCCTCGAGCGTCTCGAGCTTTCGTCGGGATGCCACTTCGCGGGTAAATAGGGTTCAACCACTAACTGTGACACCCCCTCCACCCCTATCCCATACCACCAGCTTCCTCTCTGTTTCCTTTCAACAAGTGGTAGGGCTGCCTTGATTTTCAGGCCTTTCCGGAGAAACCCTGAATGCCCCACATTGGGTTAGCGGGAAAGAACAGCCCTAGTCCCAAGATCTCTGGGTTCGCTGGACCGGTTTCACCCGTCTTGTTCCCAAGTTCAGCGTTTCTGCTCGCCGCCTCCAGCCCTGGAGGCCGCGGGACACCAGCTCCCTGGGCAGGTACCGCGGCCCGCTTCGGGGGCTTTGCTTCTGCGTCCGCAGCGAAGGCCGGGGCCGTTCAAGAGCGCTCGCAAAGATTTTTGGAAGAAGAGTTGCGCAAACTTTTGGCTTTCTCCGCTCAGTATTTGAGATCACGGAGGCGCAAGGAAATCAAGGACGACTTTTTCTTCGTGCTGAGCTGAAACAGCTGAATTGGCACCTGGGATAGGAAGTTCACCAATAAATGGGAAATTATCAAAAGAAAGACAACTTTGGTTTAATTTTCGCATAAAACCTAAGTGGTGTGATTGGGCAGAGGATGTGGACGGGTTAATCACATTTTAGCTAAAGCGTATGGAGGGGCAGCCGAAATGTGCGGTGAAAAAAAGGGGAAGCCTTTTGGAAACTCAGAAGCTGAGATCTAGTTGGATTATTATTAATTTTTTTTGGCTGCGTCCTTAGGCGATCTTAACTCATTCTTTTAATCCCGATGGGTTTGTCCAGAATGACTAATAGACGCTTTTTCAGCAGATTCCATTGTCCCAGCAAACTGCCAGATCAAATTTATTGCTAATGGCTGTATAGAACTTAACATGTTTAGAACCTGTCCTGGTCTTTCAGCTTGAAATGGTTATTAACAGAATGGAACAAATATAATTATATGAGCGGTCTCATTCACACAGTGTAAAACCTAAGGAACCTGGGAAGCCTTTTGCATCTAGGGAAAGGAAAAAATACTGTTAAAGGCAGAGTTTATGTTCCTTGGTAATTTGGGCCACTCTCTTATTTTTGAAGTGTTTGGAAAATTAGAAACGTATAAAGCCGGTTCACCTAGACAAGAGTTAGTAAATAATGTTGTGTCACAAAAAAATAACATTTTCAAACAAAAAATGGTGATTTGCATAACTTTTAGTGGTTTGGCATTGTGTTCATAGAAGTTATTTTTAAGGATTCTTAAATTGCCCCTGATCCTGATTGGCTGCTCAACCAGAGAAAGTTACTTACTTTTCCCCTTTGTAGATTTTACAGGTTAAATTCAAATAAACCAAATGCAAATCAAAGGCAGATATTTTAATAACTGAACAAGAGGTTTGTATATCTGTTTCATTCAAAATATTGCAATTATTGGGTAAAGGGTCTCCTAACTACAAAAAATTTTCAAGATGTATTAACTCTTGTACACTTATTAAAGTGTCAGAATACAAAAATGGGTTTTTTTTGGAATAGTTAAGAGAATATGAGAATTTATATTTCCCTTTGAAGTATTCTAATACAGTTTAAGCACATATTTTTCCCTGGTGTTTTATTGAGCCCTCATTGAAGATTTGAGATTCTCCTAGGTTGATTTTCCTTTGAACAAATAACCTTTTATTTCAAAAAATAGTCTTGTAAGGGGTGTGTTTAATTTTTGAATCTACAAAAGTATCTTAAGAAAATTAAAACTCTCTATATTTGTGCCCACAAATATGCTGCTTAAAACCAGTATTTACATTCATTTATCTTTGTAATTTGACACAGAATGTCATTTTCTGAACATTGCCCTAGTTTTATTTAAGTGACAGATTTTTGTCCTACCAAATGTTGTGGGAATTCATTGCTGCTGTGTAGAATTATGAAGTTTTAATGAGTGATGACAAGGTTACTATCACCTGAAAATTAACTGACTGACGACATAGTGATTGATGTTCTATAGAGAGTATAGAAGAGCTACTGTTTTTGAAAAGATAACAGTATTTCCTTATATTTCTTTCTGAGATGTCAGTGAACAACCACTGCTAATCCTTTAGACCCTTACTTAGGAGTGAGTGGATCACAAAATGGGATTTTTAATCATTTCAGCATATTGAGTACTCACTTTTTTTCCAGTCTTGTTGAGTGTACCAAACTAAATGTTGATTGAGAAAACCCCAGACTTCCTTTTATTGGTGCCTTGGTGAAATACAGAGCCCTTTAACTTGGGGATTTATGCCACTGCATGCATTTCTGCTTCATTATCTTTGTTACCGATTTTTAATGATGCCATCTATTTCATTTGTTCAGGAAGTGCTTACCGAGTATCTCCCATGTGTCAGGCTCTGTTCTAGACCATTGGGATCGTCACTGCACAAAACGGATGACTGTCTCTGCCCCTGTGGCATTCCATGTTTGGACTGCTGTATGGCTTTCCAAGCATTTTCATAGCTGTTCGCTGCTTTAATTTTCATAGAGGCCAGTTTTTTCCTACAATGATTACTTCACTTGCTAATTTTGTTTTTGTCAGAAGTTAACAGTGGAAACATCTGTGGACTTGTGAAGGAGAAAAAAAAAAATTGTCCCAAACCTTCATATTCCTTATGCGAGTCTTTCATTGAATATTGGAAGCTAGTGATAACTGATTACGTGTATCACAATAATAAATCAGATTTTGATTTTGTATGTGTCCATAAGGAAAGAAATTGCCCTTCCTGTTTGTCTTGCTGTGGATCTGCAAGGTGATGACAGTTAAGCAATAACACAGATTTTATAGGTAATAAATGAGAGGATAGCTGTCAGTTCTTCATCCCTGGAAACTGGCAAGTCTTTGAATATTTACAGTAGGAAAAAGACTCTCCATAGCTATATGTTGTCAGGTTGTTTATATATAAAACAGTTGGATATATATACATATATATATATATATATATATATGTAGTTTAAAAACTCTAGAAATCAAAGGGTATTTCTCAAGGCTGGAGAGGGGCACAGTGCAATAGAAGGTAGTAGATAGAAGATAGATCCAGGGTTGAATCCTTAGATCTGTTATAGTTTATTAGGGGAAACCAGGAGGTTCTGCAAGTAAATTAGAATCATCAGAGATCCTTCCTGAAAAGTTCATTAATGTCATTATTGGGTGAATATTGTGCTAGATTACAATATTTATGTTTTTATATATAAAAGAGCTTTGAAATGTAAAAAGCTGAAAATTTTACATTTCTCTTGGTTATGTCACCAGTTTTATTCAAAATACGTGGAGTCTTGCCTTTTAATAACATTTGTTATTTAAACATTTTAAAAATATTTGACATAAAGGTAATTTTCTGAATGTAATTTATTGATTGTTGAAGCTACTCCTTTTAAGGGTTAGAAAGCACATGTTTCTTCTGGATAGGTGAGTTCTTTTTTTTTTTTTTTTTTCTTTTAGGTAATTTTATCAGGTAAGTTGTACTGTGTAGTACAGAAATGGAACCAGATCCGTAGCATTTTTCTGGCCCCTTGTTAGGATTGCTTCTTACCATTAAAACTTAATGTACATCCTCGTTTCCTTGCCCATCTCCCAGTTCCAGATACTATTTACGTGTTAATCCATGACTCTGTCTTAAACTAATTGCACTTATGTTTTATCTAGTCCAACTTGAAGACTTTGTGATCTGATTTATTAAGCCAGAGTTTCTCACTTATTTTTGCTACAACTTTGCTTTAGATTTGTTTTGGTAGATTAAAATCACAGCATCTTGAATGTTGGTGATGCTGACCCAGAATCAGGACAGAGAATGGAAAATCTGGCAAAGGTGGTTCCTTCCTCAGCCCGTCACCTCAACCACTGCTTTGGTGGAATTTGTAGATAATACTGAACCATGTTATTACTACATGTGCATATTTTTTGTATCTTCTTAACATGCCTTTGGATTTATATTAACATATTAATATAAACATATTAACATTTAATAACTTTACATAGTTCATGAGAATCAGCTCAAGTTAATGAACTGCTTCAGATTCAAGGAGAAATTCTTGCAGTGAAGAGAATAGGACTAATATTTCCTTCCCTTCTAGTAATGACTCAGTTACCATCCTTACAGAATAACACCTGGGCTGGAGCAATTTATGTGCATTGAATTTGCCCCTGACTTTAGTACTTATCCCACCCCAACCCCTAACATGTGCTTCTTTACTCCACTTAGGCAACAAGAAATGTCAATCTGTTAACAGGTATTGAAGCTGTTGAGGTTTAATAATAAAATAGGAGTAAATCCAGCAGGCAAGTAGGAACATTTTAGAACTTTCCCCTTGCCTCTTATTGACTTAAGGGAGTTGAGAATTATTTTAAGAGGCACAATGGTTTGGGGCGCCTGGGTGGCTCAGTCAGTTAAGCGGTTAAGAGTCAGACTCTTGATTTCGGTTCAGGTCATGATCTCATGGGGTTCAGGGGTTCCAGCCCCGCTACTTGGGATTCTCTCTCTCTCTCTCTCTCTCTGCTCCTCCCCAACTCCCTTGGTGTCAAGGGTGCATTCTCTATCTCTCTTTCTCTCTCAAAAATAAATAAATGAGCAAGAGAAAAGAGCACAGTAGTTTGAATGCCCAGACAATTGTATACACATTTATGTATAAATAAACATAGGATTCAGAGAGTTCAGGGTTACATGCCAGAAGCCAAAGGATGCCATATGTTGTGGGCACTTTAAAAGAATTGTTGACAATGATTTTATCCACATTTGTTTGCCATGAATGTGCCTCATACATTGGAACCAAAGCTGTGCATGAGACTCTATTATATCCCTGTTGGAGTGTGCCACCTTCTTCCTGTTCTTGTGCCCACCAGAAAAAAGTCTCCTTTTCTGTAAGACCTCATTTTATGCTTAGGTTTGTTGCTGAACAATGATAGAAATGGTAGCAATTGTAAAGTAAGGGAAGTAGCACAGGTAATAGATGTGCTTGTAAAATACTTTGAGATTCTTTGCTATGCAAGTTTTTACAGAAGTGAGATGTTCTTATCTTTAACATATTTAAATAAATGTGTCCTTATGTGTGTGGGGGGGGATAAATATTTCATTTACACCACACTCAACCTATTTTCCACCACCCTATTTCTGTTGTTACTCTTTATAACTTTAGAATACATCTTACTATGTCTTTCAAGGGGTCTTGCTTTGTAGCTCTTAGTACAGTGTTTGTCTACTTTATCTTGGATTAACAGAGGCTCCAAATAAGGTGTTTTCCTAATTACAGTGATTTTTTTTTTCACAGTGAAAGTACACAGTTTTTAAGTCTGTTAAATAAGTTTTCATTCAACTACATCTGGAGTCTGTCAGGAATAAAAAGGCAAATTGGAAAAAGAAACAACATGATTTTTATCTGGGAATGCTTGTTAGAATCCTTATTTAAGACTTCATTAGATCATGCTTCTATTTTATACTCTCTTACTAAGAAATTGGATTTTTGCCTTAATGTATAATACGCTTACCAGACCCTTGTATATTTTATTCCAAAGTATTTTATTTTACTTTCAGTAATGTTTCCACTTTTAATGAAATCTCTCCCTTTTATTCTTTTTAGCCTCCAGTCAGTACTTGATTTGGCAATGCAGAGTGATTCATCACTTTATATAAAGTTACCATAACTGATTTCATTTTTAATAGCATTATTCATTTTGTCAACCTGCTATTAGTTGGGAATATTTCAGGGGCACATTTTTGTGAGTTATATGAACAGTAAACTGAAGGCACTAAAATTCTCTCTGAAGTCAAAGATCAAAAAGCCTCTAAAGTTTTTAGACTTTTGTTTTAGAACCAAAGCATCTGGGAAAAGGAAAGAAAGAAAATTCACATCTTTTTCTGTATATTACTGAATACTTAATTGCCTCCTTGTTTATCAGTATCCCAAAGATGAACCAGGTTTCTAACGTTTCTTTTATGTGTTCAGGCACTTTGCCACAACAACCTCAATTTTATTAATTCTAAGTGGCTGTCAGAAATAGAACATACAATATATAATTTTTACCGGTCCTCTTGAGAGGACTCAAAATTGCTTGTTCTTTAAAGGGTTAAATCTCTAATAACTTTTAAATTTAAAATATGCGAAGGAGTTAGGAAGTTATTCTTTGGAAAGATTTTTGTCCATTGAAAGACAATAAAAACCATGACTGCTGGCATGTTTCTTAAAGAGACTCTCATAGGGCTGGATTGAGTTTAGGTGTATTTAACCAATTCTATAGTTATATTGGGTCTCAAACCAGAAGACAGCCCCATTCTTTCAAGCAGGAAAAGAGGCACTCCTGTGTGTTTACATATTTTCTACAGGTGCTTCTGCATTACAGATTGAATGGTTGCAACAGATTTATGGCCTGCAAAGCCTGAAGTATTTATCTGGCCTTTTATAGTAAAAGTTTGCCAACAATTTCTCCAAAGCAAAAATGGCAAATTAGGTAAATTTAAAAATACAGTTTTTGGAGCTGGTTTTAGCAACATTTCTGTAATTTTAAAGCCTAGATTCAAGTCTAAGATTTTTATATTACTGACTATATAATTCCAATCAATTCATATAACCTCCTTGAGCCTCTGTGTCCTCATTTCAAAATAAGAACAGAGATTAAAATCAGCATTTGACTTGCAAACACATACCACAAAAGCCTACTGATAACAGGGAAAGATGTGAAAGACTCCTTTCTACCATTCCATCATAAGTAAAATATTGGTGAAAGGGGTATTGCTGTATAAGAAGCTATTTCAAAGATTAGAGGCTTAAAGGAGCAATTTATTATTTTCTCTCACAGTCTTGTGGATTGACTGGGCCCAGCTGAGTGGTTCTCAACATGGAAACTCCTGCAGTTAGATGGCAGCTGGGACTATGGTCTTCTGAAGGCTCAACTGGGCTTGATGTCCAAAATGGCTGCTCACATGGCTGACTGTTGATTGGGTGCTTAACTAGAGCTATTACAACAATCTACAAGTAGACTTTCCAAGTGTCTTGAGCTTCTGACAGCTTGATGCTTGGGTTATGAAAGGGAGAGTTCTAAGAGCAAACACTCCAAGAATCCTAGGCAGTGGCTGTAAGGCTTCTTATGATCTAGCCTTGGAATGTTCCAGAATATCACTTCTTCTGTATCCTTTGGTCAAACAAGTCAGCAAGACCATCCCAAATACAAAGGAAGGGGAAACTGAGACCCAGGTAATTTGTAGCCATTTAAAATCTGCCACAGGGTGAAATCAGGATAACCCCTATCAGATACAGTTCTTGCCAGGTCTGTTGTCTCCTGGTGGAGTAGACCAGTGCAAGAATTAGTCACACAGAGTGCAATAGCTGGGAGCTTGAGGAGTCTTCATTAAGGCTTTTAGAATTTGAGAGCTACAAGAACTATTCTGTTAGGCTATTCTCTTCTGTGACATCGACTGTGTAATAAAAAGCGGTGGGTTTCCTTAAATTTAGCTCAGTTTTTCAGAGTTGCTAATAGAGACCACTTGAAGGGAGAGGCAGCAGAGATAGTGATCATATTTGGTGATTGCGATGAACTGAGGCCCGCACCTTGAGAAGAAGCCATACCCTACCCATTTGTTCATTATGTGAGGCTAGAGAAGATGCTAGTGGCCATGTATACACAAATGGTTATCATTACCTCTTCTTTTTTTTATAACTTTTTTTTTAAGTTTATTTATTTATTTTGAGAGAGAAAGAGAGGGAGAGAAAGAGAATACCAAGAGAATACTGTGCGGGTCTCGAACTCACGAACCGTGAGATCATGCCCTGAGCCGGAATAGTCAGATGCTTAACAGACTGAGCCACCCTGGTGCCCTCATTACCTGTTCTTATAACAAATCTTTACTGCAGTGGGATGCTTCCATATAGCCTCTCCTTTCTCCACCACATCGCATCCGGTACTGGCAGGTGAATTTTCCTAAAATATAGCTTCCTCATACTACCCAGCTACTCAGGAAAACCTTAATTATCTGCTTCCTCATATTACCCAGCTACTCAGGAAAACCTTAATTATCCCCATTTGATGATCAGATCAAATAGAAATACTCTGTTCTGCAACACCTTCATTCCATCAGCTACATTTAGCTCCTCCAAGTACATTGTTTGTTCACTCCTTTCGCCTTGTGCCAGCCATCAGGCTGGTCTCCTTAACCTGCCCTACGTGTCCCACCTTGCCTCCTTTCCTTTTGTTCAAGCCACCTTTCCTTGTTGGAATGCCTTCTTTTTCTTCTTTTGCCATTCCAAATACCTTCCAAATCAAGGTGTGGGTTAAGATATTGTTGCTGCTTAAAGCCTTCTTTGACAAAGCCCTCTTGACAATAGTCTTTTCTTTTTACTTGTTTATATTTCACTGGAAGTCTTGACCAATGCGGCTTCTTTTTATATATTGTCTTACTGTTGATCTCAAATTCTGTAATAATGGCAGGAGTAAAGGCTAACATTTATTGAGTGCCTGCTGTGTCAGACATTGTTTTGTATTTTTTTCTGTGGTCTCATCCTGGCTGTGTATTATAATGACCTATGCATCTTTTGAAACAATGCTGTGCTAAGGAGCCCACTCTTAGCTGGTGATTTAACCCGGTTGGTATGGGGCCTGGGCATCTGTATCTTTGAAAGCACTCTAGATAATTCTAACATGTATGCAGGGTTGAGAACCAATGGTTAGGGATGCACAATGTGAATTTTTTCAAATTTCATCTCTGTCTTGGGGAATGCCTCAGATTTTACAGAGGAAAATTGAATTTGGAAAGCGGAAAAATTTGCATTTCATTTCGTTGACCAGCAGACGTAAATTTGTAAGTTAAGAAACACTAAATAGAAATTCTTCTGGGGAAGGAAACCATCCTTTTTCATCTTTGTGGTCCCAGTACACTGTGTGGCACTTGCTAGAGATGCAATAAATATTATCTGCACAGAATTAAAAGCACAGCATCAAAGAAGGAGACACTGCACTTGATTTATCTTCTCATGAGCTGCACCAGAACATTAAGACCTTTGTTTTTCTGTGTCTGAAATACTTGAGGAAAAGAATGTGGACTTCTGTTGTTTTCTGATGAGCAGGAAGATAAAGGATGAATTTATTTAACTTGCTTTCCCTTGTGACTGAAGGTAAATTTGCATGTGGATCACATAAATGAATTCCTTCCAGGGTGTGTGATAATCACACCTCATTAGGTGAGTGATATTTCTTAGATCTTACTACTCAGGGCTGCTGGTTGCTATTCTTTGGAGTCTCATTTTTGGGTCCACTGTATTCCAGTTGTATATTGTTTTCAGGTCAGAAGTTTAGATTTCTTTATTCATGGTTCCCATGTACCAGGCACTTGAAAAAGGTCATTTAAAACCATTAAAAAAAATTATTTAGCTCCCTGTTATTCTTTCCCGGAGGTGTTTTTTAACCCTTTAACCAAAGGTTAAAGATGCCTTAATAAGGCATCTTGGAACCTTCTTTCATTTCTCCCCATCTTTCTTAAAAGGTGCTGCCAGTTGGCATAGCATTGCAGTGGACTCTTGAAATTTATTTGAAGGTTTTATTAGTGGTCTTTAGTACTCTTTCTTTGAAACGTCAAGTCAGTTAGTACCACGGTTTTCCACTGACAATCAGAAGAATGTGGTTTCACCCCATTTAAATACCCATTGTTCTTCTCCATCAGCAAAAGAAGAATGAAAATAACAACAGAAAAGCAATTTAAAAATTATTGCTTGCCTTCTAAATGACAGACTTTTGAAAATAATTTCTTTGTAGTTAGGCTCATAACCATCCTCGGCTATGAGATGATTGTATCACAGAACCATCTCGTTAAGTTTAAAAAGAAATCAGGGTGCGCCTGGGTGGCGCAGTCGGTTAAGTGTCCGACTTCAGCCAGGTCACGATCTCGCGGTCTGGGAGTTCGAGCCCTGCATCGGGCTCTGGGCTGATGGCTCAGAGCCTGGAGCCTGTTTCCGATTCTGTGTCTCCCTCTCTCTCTGCCCCTCCCCCGTTCATGCTCTGTCTCTCTCTGTCCCAAAAATAAATAAACGTTGAAAAAAAAAATTAAAAAAAAAAAAAAAGAAATCAGGCCAGTTCACCATTAAATTGGCTCTAAGTCTCCATCTTAGATAAATGTTCAAAATAATTAATAGGTATTTTGATTCTGTGGCTTCAGATAAGTCAGAATATCTTATTAAGAAGTGAAAAGCTCATGAGGTTTTCTGTGAATAAGTGATTTTAGTCATTTGGATTCAGACAGTTTAGTTCCAAAAGTTTTAAGTTATTTATTGGTAACTGGTAACAGATTTCCACAGAAACTGGAAATTAGATTTGTTGGTGAGATACAGAATTCGGGGGGCGCCTGGGTGGCACAGTCGGTTAAGCGTCCGACTTCAGCCAGGTCACGATCTCGCGGTCCGTGAGTTCGAGCCCCGCGTCAGGCTCTGGGCTGATGGCTCAGAGCCTGGAGCCTGTTTCCGATTCTGTGTCTCCCTCTCTGCCCCCCCCCCCTTCATTCTTTGTCTCTCTCTGTCCCAAAAAAAAATAAACGTTGAAAAAAAAAAAAAAAAAGAATTCAGAGTATCCTGAAGTATTGTGCTAACAGAACCTAACATCATGCCGAACCTGACAGTGTACGTTTTTGTCGATAGGAAAGGACATTTGATTTTCTCTTATGGAAAGCTTGGGAGATGTGTCCATTTTCTGGGCTCCAGCTCTTATGAATAACTGGCAGTATCTGTGCATGAAACCCTGATCTCTCGTGGCTAATAACTAAATATTATTCTAAAATATTTGTGTTTCTCTTGTCCTTTTTTAAAAAAGAAATTGCCAGGGTGCCTGGGTGGCTCAGTTGGTTGAATGTCTTTTTTTTTTTTAATTTTTTTTTCAATGTTTATTTATTTTGGGGACAGAGAGAGACAGAGCATGAACGGGGGAAGGGCAGAGAGAGAGGGAGACACAGAATCAGAAACAGGCTCCAGGCTCTGAGCCATCAGCCCAGAGCCTGACACAGGGCTCGAACTCACGGACCACGAGATCGTGACCTGGCTGAGGTCGGACGCTTAACCGACTGCGCCACCCAGGCGCCCCGGTTGAGTGTCTTGACTTCAGCTCAGGTCATGATCTCACAGCTTGTGAGTTCGAGCCCCACGTCGGGCTCTGTGCTGACAGCTCAGAGCCTGGAGGCTGCTTCGGATTCTGTGTCCCCCTCTCTCTCTGCCTCTTACCCACTCGCATTCTGTCTCTGTCTCTCTCAAAAATAAATAAACATTAAAAAAAAATTGCCGAAAACAGTGTTCACATTCCAGATGCATACCCATTTGAGGTTGAATGCTAATGAGTGGATGAGATAGCATGTGTTCAATTCATAGCAGTGCATGGCATGTAGTAGGCACTCCTTAAATCTTGTCGTAAATATCGTCCAGTGAGCCTATAATGAGTTGTTCCCAGTATAATCAGTGATCAAGTGACTTCATCTAGTCTGCATTAATGGGCTTTGAAGTGCATATCAGGATGAAATTGCCTTGTTTTCTGTCCTTTTCAGAGTATCTTCTAAGTAGTTCTCAAAAACTTAAAAAAGTTTTAACACATCTATCAACTTGTTACTTTGTTTTCATCACAGCTGAGTTTCCTTTCTTCCTATTCCTTTAAAAAGGATATGATTGACAAACATTTAAAATTGTAATATATATATATATATACATATATATATATATCTTTAATGCATTTCATTGTTTAAAATGGTTATTTCCTAGTGCCATTTGACACCCCTGCAGTCATAGGTTCAGCGGGATGAGCATTTGACTTATGTCAAAGTAGGCACATGTAAAAAAAAAAAAAATGGAGCACTTAATTGGAATTTCACAACAATTTTCACAGAAACCAGCTTCAACAAGGTGTATTTATGTATGGAAACCATGAATTGACTGTGTAAATATATGTATGTCAAAGAGATGTTTTAACATGATAAGGAAATTCTACACAAGAGAACCTGAAGCCTGGTCATGTCACATGTAGTTCCTTAGCCACAAGAGTTTATTACTGTAGATGGCATGTCATTTTGATTATAGCTTCACTCTATTAAGATAAGGTAATACATAGTAATATAACAAACTACTCAATGAAAACTTCTTCTGGTTAAATTTAGCACTAAGATTGTATATCTCAGAACTTCGTTTATCACAAATGAATTTAATTGATTGCTTGTCTCAAATGAACCACTCATTTTTTTTTATTTTTATTTTTTAACATTTATTTATTTTTGAGACAGAGAGAGACAGAGCATGAGCAGGGGAGGGTCAGAGAGAGAGGGAGACACAGAATGTGAAACGGGCTCCAGGCTCTGAACTGTCAGCACAGAGCCCGACGCGGGGCTCGAACTCACGGACCGTGAGATCATGACCTGAGCTGAAGTTGGCCACTTAACCGACTGAGCCACCCAGGCGCCCCACTCATTTTTTTTTATCTTTTATTTTTATATTTTTTAGGCCATAGGGTAAGATTGAGAAACAGTTTGGCTAGAATGATAAAATTTGTAATTTGTACATATTATAATGCATGGTTATTTTAATAGTATCACTAGTGTGCTTATTTCATGTGTGTTTTTTCCAGCTATCATGATAAATGTGTTATTACATGTATGTAAATGCAGCATTGCATTTTGTGCCAAACTGCACAGTAGCCATGACTTAATTATATGGAGTGTTTATTTTGAGATGAAATAATTTAACAGAAAATGCTTGAGAATCAACATAATGTGACAATTTTTATATGTAGAAATATATTTTTATTTTTCAAAGTACTTCAAATATTCCTAGAATACTGGAAAATGTAACTCTGCCTAAATAGTGCCATTTTCTCATAAGATATTAAAATGAAATGATTTATCTTTTCTTTGGTGGTTTTATAGTCATTGTTAGAACAGTTTATGATAACAGTAGAATTTTTAAAAAGTTTTATAGGGTGCCTGGCTGGCTCAGTTGGGAATGTGCAATTCTTGATCTCAGGGTCTGGTGGTGAGTTCAAGCCCCAAGTTGGGCATGGAGCCTATTTAGAAAAAAATGTTTTTTAAGTTTTATAGAATTTTTTGAACACCAAGATGGATTTCCTTTTCATACTTTCTTAGTTGCTATATTTTCAAAGTATCATTTTTTAAAAGATTTTAATTTTAAGTAATCTCTACACCGAATGTGGGGTTTGAACTCACAATCCGAAGATCAAGAGCTGCATGCTCCGCTGACTGAGCCAGCCAGGCACCCCTTGAAATATCATTAAGACTAACATTTTATTATTTGAAAACTTGGAAATTAAAAAACTAAGAATACGAATATTGGCAACTTTCCGTTATGTTATAGAAAAAAACCTGCATGTGTGATTAATTTGCAATTTGAAGGCATTAAGAACCTAGATTTTTATTGGGCAATACACTTGTTTTGATATATCCTTCAAAAGTATTGGCGAAAGTAAACACATGCTTATCACTTGGTTAAAATACAAGTCTGAAATTACTGTGTTCTTGAAAAAGGTATGGTATTCGTATCAAAATAATATTCACTAAATATGATTAAAATAAGAAAAAAGTTGCCATTGAATATGTAGGGAGAGTTATAAAAATATTTATTTTCAAGTCATGTTCTAGATTTCAAGGTCATCTGTTATGGATGATACTATATTTCAAGATGTGTCTGGGGAGAGGGAAGGGGTTCATTCCTGATCCTCATTCTCTTCCTAAGAAGGTCGAGAGAGGCTTCCTATTTCTTAGTTTTACTAATTACTACTTATAATTATGACCACACAGAAAATGAACTATTAGGCTTGGTTTTATACATTCATTTATTGAAAATTTGCTGACATTTACAATGTGCTATGTACTCTTTTGGGTATGCGATAGCAAAAGCAAGTTGTCCACCTTCAGGAACTTTCACCCACGTTTATATTATATCTCATTATGCTAAAGGACATGGGGTATTTAAGGTGTTTAACCAAAGCCTGACATATAGTAAGTGCTCAGTAAAGAAGAGCTCTTACTAATGTTCTGTGACATCCTTTTTAGCTATTTATCATCTACTGAGAAACAGAATTTAAAATTTCTTTCCTTATAAGAGTAATGATACCTATTCTGTGTACATGTATTGAAAATGTTATGAATAGTATAGTTTAATAAAGTGAGCAGAACAGAAAAATGGTAAATCCCTATACTACAAACACAGATATCTTCAGGTTAACTAGTTTCTCTTGAGATAAAATGCTATTATTCTCAAATACTTTTGAACATGTAAAAGTGATCAGAACAAAAAAAACCATTTTGTTATGGAATTGCTCAATAGATTATCTCTTACCACTTTGGAATCCAACTAACTATTTTGAAGAATTTTCTGAAAATAAACAGTAGAGTAATATAATCTCTTCTAAAAAATTAAACTTAAGCATATAACATTCAAATTGGTTTTTATATTTAATTTTTTACTTTCTGCTTTCAATTTGTTCCTCGGTAAGTATTATATCTTGAGCTGTGCCATTCAATAATATGATAGCTCCTAGCCACACGAGTGTATTTATTTTAAAATAACTTAAATTGAGAATTCAGTTACCCAGTTACATTAGCCACATATCTCAGGAGCCATGTGGGAAATAGATCCATATTGGACAGTGGGGATAAAGGACATTCATCACCACAGATAGTTGTCCTGTGTGTTGCTCTAGGATATTGTGAATAAAGGAGTATTTGATATGTACTACTTGTAATTATGACCACACAGAAAATTATAGGTTTGGTTTTGATCAATTTGTCTTTCCACTGCGTCTTCCACATCTCAATTAAATGTGTGGTAATCTCTTTGACAGATAAAGGCTACTTTAGAATAATGTTAATTTCAGTCAGAGTTATAACCAGCCAAGTAAAGGCTCAGAAAATGGAGTGTTTTACTCAGTGACTTTTGGGAAACTAGAATTTTGAATATGGTCTAAAAGAAATGGCTCATCAATGAGATCAATGCTTTCTCCACAGCGTCTTCCAAACCTTTCTTCCTGAGTGCCTCACCATTCTACTCTGCATGCTGTGGTGGGTCCTGTCGGCGCCCAGCATCCCCCACTGCTTTTGCAAGTAAGTTTTTATGCTTCATCAGCAATGCCTCAGTTATTCTGTAAACCAAAGCAGCAGGATTTAATGTGCTCTGGAAAACTAATTGGTAATGCCATGGCAAGGAGCTAAATCCTCACTAAAAATCACAGCGATCCTATTCAGGAGGTTTCCAGAGATTTATCAGACCTCAGCACACTGAGCAATTGTGAGCCGTTTCTAATGGCATTGAAACCCAGGGCTGACACACCAAGGAAAGTGACTTGTTTTCCATTTGATATAAAAGATCTCAGAGGGACTGATTTGGCTCTTTCTGAAACGTGTAGCAATACTCATTTAGAGAAGAAAAAAGAAATAAGGAAGGCTAAGAAATTGTGCTGTATAAAATTTCTATTCAACTTAGAATGTGACACAGAAAGTCACTAGGTGTTCATAGAAAATAATAAAAATTGTCCAGATTGTGAAAGGAGATAAATATGTCCTCTTTATGATCTTGAAAAGAACCCACCAGAGTTGTAGGAAATATTTTCAAGAGAACTTTTCCTCAAAAATTTCAAAATTTAAAATGTCCAGGGGTGGAGTGAGAACAACAACTCTGAAAAAACTTTTAGAGCGTGCAAGCGTGCATACACATACACACTCAAAAAGAGCAATGTCGAACTAAAAAGAAATAAAGTTCACCTTGATCTTGAGATTTCTAGGTCAAGTAAGAGTTTGTAGGCAGAGATTCTGAGTGTGTGATGAAGAAGTCCAGTAAGCTCTACTCTACTCCGGTAGAGGCCAGCACATTTATTTCAACTGCCCAGAGAAACCTTTTATTCAGGTTAACCCCTCTGTCAGGTGGAAAGTGAAATAGAAGGAGTTGAGTCAGCCTGAAGTACAGAGCTCTATCACGGTTGGATTCAGGTCCCTGCTGCCTCCCGTGAATGTGTTTTATGAATGTTTCAGGAGAGCAGTTGCTCAACAGGATGATTCCTGACAAGTGAGGCAGCAAATGCTGGCCGTTTAATGAGCTGCAGGCTTCTGAGCATCTCTTTAGGGGGCCGATACTTTCCCACAGAGCACTTTACATGGCAGGGACCCAGCCACAATGGGCGACAGACCCGTGACCAATCATCACTTTCACTTGACTCATCCACACGCGACCTCACCACGATTTTTCACTGTGCAGATGAACTTTAGGAGCCATTTCACATGGAAAAGGCTTGGGCAAGGGTCAGTTGCCCTTTTGTATGGTCATAAAGCAAGGCTCTGTGTGTCCATCTTTTCTCCTGTTTCACATTCCAAGTGAATTTCTGGACACCATTTAAAGCACTTGACTGAAAAATAAAGCAGTGAATGAAACTGACTTTTATAGACTCATTCTAGCTCATCTTCCCATATAACCCTGTCCACCTGAAAAGGGATTTAGTGGATGAGCTGAGTGTATACAGGACTTGCTGAATACATAGGGCCCATTATCAACTCTGGGATCGTTTATTAACCAGGACTGATACACCACTATTTTGGAAGTGACCTATTAATTGTCCATTTAACTAGAATGTATTGATTCAAATAGAAAAATAGAAACCATGACTAAACCTTTTACTCGCTCCTTCAAGGTGGTCTCCTGTGAGGGCAATTGAAAACTGTTGTGCAAATTAAGGAGACATTTGTCACCATATATTAGAGTAGCAGGGAGAGGCTGCTGGAGTAGAGACATAAGTCCCAAATCTCTGCTACTATAGCATTGTGGCGTCTCTGAGATTAAATCTTTGGTGTTGCATTCCTGGGGTAGAGATTAAAAGAGATCCCACACCTAGTTTCCGTTACTTCCCTTTGATATCATACTGGACTTCTATTTTAAAGACTCTCTGGCAATGTAGCGTAATGGACAAAAAACCCTATGTAGGGGCACCTGGGTGGCTCAGCTGGTTACGCATCCGACTTTGGCTCAGGTCATGATCTAACGAGTTTGAGCCCCACATCGGGCTCACTGCTGTCAGCGTGGAAGCCTGCTTCAGATCCTCTGTCCCTCTCTCTCCTCTCTCTCTCTCTCTGCCCCCTCCCCTCAAAAAATAAATATGAAAAAAAACCCCACGTAACAGGTGGACATTCATGTATGTGTGCGTGTATATGTTTAGTCATTTCATAGCAATGTTTTGGTGAAAATCTCTAAGCCCTGTAAATTACTTTACACTTTACACTAATGCCCAGGCCAGTTTGATAAATAGAGCACATAAAAGTAATTCTAAAGACATTTCCTAGAGAATGTCATCATACTCTCAATTGCTTGAAAAATTACTTTAAGCAAGACTCATTTTCCTCCATCTGCCTCTCAGTTCTTCCCACTTTATGCCTTTGGCGTAACTGTTATATATTGTGGCATCTATCCCTAGAGGCCTATTAAGTCCTATGTTTATCTTTTTTATTTAATAAAACATATAAGGGGTAAATCAGCACAGCTCAGATCAAGCATAGAGAATGCTGTACTTGGTTTGTCTCCATTTCTGAGGTTGGCATTTTAAAAACACTTTAGAGATGCCACAAGTGTTTTTAATAAACTTTGGTGTCTCATTAGTTATAAATCTGAAATGACTTTTTTATTTTTTTGTTTATAATGTTCATCGTATTAGCAGCAAATAATAATGAAATGGTGGATTTAGGCTGTCAATAAAGAATTTTACACAAATAACCATGATACCAAAGAACGTTAATAAGGCTTACATCTGCACAGTAATCTTTTTTTATTTAAGGCATTTACTAGATTTTCTTTTTTTTCTTCTTTTTTTAATAATAAGAACAGTTTTTATGCCCAAGCATTTACATTTTTTTTCCATTGCACAGACGGAGGAAAATGAACTGTCCAAGTAATCTTGTATTAAATTTCAACCAAAATGTGCTGACATGTGTGGACAGCCAAAATCAAGGTTTATACTAAACATTTTAATAAGCAATGAAATCGGTGGCCCTCACAAAATTGACTTCACTCTTTCTAAAGTGTAGGATCGGATCAACAGGTTCCTAACAAGCAAGTAAAATATCATTTTGACTCTTGTAACATGATTCACTTGTATAAAATTGATTTCGCTTTTCTTGTTAACCTTTTAGATTTATGATTGATTTGTTGTTGCAATGTGGAAACAATCATTCATCCAGTGCCCTTCTCACATATAATAAATAGTTTAATAGGCTATTTAAGCACAACCCTTACAGTGGGGAAACATTAAAAGGCTGTGGTAAAAGTTCTCCCCTCCCCCAAAGCAGTGGAAGGAAAATCTTTGATATTACATCCATAAGGTTCTTTTCAAAATCACACATTTCTCAGCTAAAATGAAATGGAAACTTGTGGAGGGAAAAAAAAAACACCTGAAAAAGTGCGGGAGTCTTAATTAGGTAGAATGGCTAATTGAATTAATCAGATAATTATTTCATTTTGTCTTTGAGTACTCAACTTGCATGTGATCGTTCAACAATTCTATGCATTAAAAGACAAAGTTTAAATTTAGAGTAGTAGGATGAAAATACAAGCAGGAAAATATTCTGGGACAAACTGCTCTGCCTCTTCCTTGGGATATGAACTTCTACATCTTAAGATCATTTTGCTATTTCCTCTTCTTTGTGAAACTTAAAAGAACATAATATACTGTCCAAATTCAAATTTAGGATTTTGTTGACTACAGAAGGGAAGGCCATTACTTTTATTACTGTGAACGTAGGTTGGTCTTGAGCGTCACTGTCAAAGATGGGCGATGCTCTGATTAGTATTCTTGCCACCTGACCTGCCTGTGTTCTCTTTCTGTTCTCAGCTGGAGTCTGGGTGCCCTGAGAAAAGCAACAAGACCTATAGCAGTCCTTCTGTGAGGATTTATTGTTAGCACTCTCAGATCTTCAAAGGGATGCAGCATTTTGTGCTAATAAAGAAAGAAGCATGATTATTTTGTTGAAAACCTAAGCAGTTTTATGCAGTAAGTTGAGTATAGGTTTTGACTTCTCAATAGTGAAGGGAGGGGTGTTCCAGAGATAAATGACAGTTGGTCAACCAGGAAGAATGTTTAAAGGAGTTGGAGACTCAAAGACAATAGATTTTCCAAGTTGATGGCTCTATTCAGCGGTTCTACAGAGGCAGTGAAAGTATTTGAGTAACTTTCCAGGAAAGGAGTTCCCTTTCTCCCCAAATGTTCATAAGTAGTGGAGGCTGGGGGATGGGGAGCAGAGCTACTTAGAGATATAGGGTGCTTGTTCCTGATCTTGTCTGCAGCCCTTGTCTGACCATAGTGGGACCTCTAACAGGGCAGCTAATAAAGTCCTGATTTGAGATTCCCCAGAAGAAGAGCACAAGTACAGAATAGAGGAAAGAGAATTGGCTGAACAGAACAAAGAAGGGAAGGGTTATACTCTTGGCTCAGTATGTGTCTACAGAATGATATGGGGCAGTTGGATTATGTGTTTAGAGGTAGAATGCCCAGAACAAGGGAGATAAATAGTTCTACTAAACTCTAATGATCAGACAGCCGATTAGAACCTGTTTAGTTCTAGAGCCCCACTTTAAAAGGCACAGTGAGCAAATAAAAACCAGGTCAGGAAGCAGTCAGCAACTAAAATTGCAAAGGATCTATATGTCTGGTCATGAATTTTCTAAAGTGATTGAGTATTTTTTTGGCTTGGAGAAGAGAATAAGGAGAACATGAGAGTTATTGTCAAATTAGATATACCATATTCAGTATAGATGTAAAGGATAGAATTGGGACCAATGAGTGGAGTTTAATGGAAATTGAATTTGGGCTTAATATAAGGGAAAGATTTTTACTAAATCAAATGAATATGATAATGAAGTGTTATAATACAGCATTTCCAAGTACTAGATTATATAGAGATTGGAAGGTAGACTTCTAGTTTAAATAAGGCGAGCCATGGAAGGCACTATCTTCTTTTTCTAAGCCTCAAATCCACAAGAATTACATAAAACACACACACACACACACACACACACACACACACACACACACTACATCCCCACACGTGAAAATATGAAGGTTCCATTAGTTATCTAATGCTCTGTTTCTCTGTCACCCTCCTTCCTCTCCTCCACGAACGTGTCATTTACACACAGCACACCTTCAGTTGGAGTGCCCTTCACCAGGCCCATGTCACACAGTGATTTTCTGGGGAATGGTCCTTGGGGCCATTTTAGGATCCAGGGAATCACACCTTTGAAACTTTCTATCCTAGGTCACTCTGCCGCTTTAATCTGACTCTTCTCACCTCCTTACCTCTTTGTCTACTCATAACTTTGACAATCTTTGGTATAATTTTAAAGAATATTGATTGGTCTCACTGACGTCAAGTGCACAGCCTAACTTTCTGGCACCTTAGTTTTTTTCCTGTGGAAAATTCGGATGGTAATACCTCCCTCTGGGGATTGTTGTAAAGATGACATGACATGCTGTATGTACTGAGCACATAACAGTAGTACCTGTTGAGCCCCATATATATGGAAGCCACATTTTAAATAGTGATATTCCCAAATTGGTAGAGTCTGTAGCACATTGAATTGGTGGCCCTGGCTTTTAAAGCCTCTTTTCTATGTGTCTTAAACTCTATATCTGCTTATTTTTATTTTTATATTATATTATATTATTTTATTTATTTATTTATTTATTTATTTATTTATTTATTTATTTAATTTATCGTCACCTGGAAGTTTCCATATAAGTCAGACATTTGTCATGAGTTTAGACATAGTTCTACTAGGTGTTTGTTGCTTATAACAGTTTAGTAGTTTCTGAAAGAATTTTGAGTCACCAACAAGTTCTTAAAGTCTGTATGTTTGTTTTGCAGGCAGAGACTTGAGCACATATTCATAGGCTTAGAAGGAATGGAGGTGGTGTAGGTTCCGTGGTGTAGTTTATGGTTAGATCCAGAGAGAGCCCATAAAAGACTGTGGGGAGACATGGAAAGGAGCATCAACGGTATAAGTAGCATCTTAATCATAAATACTCTTTTAGTAGGAACCTAAGGCATATCACCTAATGAAAACCAGCAGGATTTGTGTATTGAGAGGAGTGCTAAGAGAAACCAGGTAGCTAGCAAAGAAAGGAAGAATGTCATAGTCTTTATCGTTGCTGTATTTTTTTGCTTGTTCATTAGTTGTATCATATTCACTGTAGGTCTGTAGGGTGCCAGGTCCAGGAGTTAACCCTTTGACCTTCATAACCACTCCAGATTTCTCAGAGATTGAGTCTGGTTTGGGTCCATGACTTCCAAAATGTTAGTATTTACCACATTGGAGAGAATAATTTATTTGTAGATTTTCTCAATGGGAATCTTCTTTGTCTTTACTTGAAAATAGTTCTATAGGAAAACCTATGAGTTTCTAATAAAAGTTTTAGGGATATTGAAATGTGTTACCCCATTGTTTTATTTAAACTTGTAGACCTTGGTGAAGAAGGGGCTAAAGGGGGAGAATCATGGTCCTTACTTATAAAATCTCTGCTTAGAAAAAAATGTATGTAGATTTTTAAAAATTAGGCTTGTAGGTCCATAAATTTGCTGTGCATTTCCCCATAGATATGAAAAGTTTTATTAGCTCAGAAAATACAGGCCTTTCTACAGTGCTGAGTAGCAGCACTTTAGGTGCTCCTTGAAAGGCTTTCCTCTAGGGTAAGTTACAGCATAAACTTCTTTCAGGCAAAACCTTCCCCCTGCCCCCACCAGGGCCCTAATATACCTATCTAGCTATCGCCTGTGTTTCTGCCATTCATACCCCACAATCTGGAGATACCAAGCTGTGTGAGATTCCAGATCCACCGTGTTTTGCCATGTCCTCCTCTCACTTGTGAGTCTGCAAATGCTAATCCCTCTGCTCTGCCTGCCTTTGTCTAGGCTGCCAGCAAGAGGAATTGCTATTCTTCTAGCTGTTCCTCTCTCTCAGGACTTACTCTGTTAGCTTCCAAGTCTTAGTGGCTTCTCATCTGGCTCTTAAATACTTTCTCTGCTGTGGTCTGTGGTTATTTATCCCATTGTGTTGTGGCTGTCTGTATATTTCTTGGACCTCTCCTTATCAACTGTGAGCACCTGAAGGATGGATTGATCTTCACTTATCAACTGTGAGCACCTGAAGGATGGATTGGATTCATCTTCACTTGTCACTCAGTGACATCTCAATCACTCCACCAGATTATTCCCAAAAAGGTTGCTATAGTGTTTGCTTGTTTTCCTTAGAAAATAGGACCACACTTAAAATGCAGAATAGATATGAATTATTTGTCCATAACTGTACAGTACCCTATTTTAGTATTTATTTTTGCTTTTTCAGTCTTTTTTTCCCCTGCATTTTAATCTAGTTGTAAGCATAGTATGGATCTTATCGTACGCATTAAAGCAGATTTTCTTTGCTGCTGCTTGATCTTCATAGTTCTTTAAATAATTTCACCAAGTGGATATAGTATAATATACATATACATTTCTTTACCTTTGCATATTTAGTTTTTCCCCCAATTTTTAATACATATGGCTATTATAATGATAGATTATGTACATTAACAAATTAAAAATGCCAGAATCAAAAAATCAAGTGATAGGGCATGCTAAATTTGAGGACACAGTTATTAGGCTGTATGGGAGATACCATGTAGTCAGGCTCACAGACAGGCCCAGGACAGGGGTCAGAAGCCTATAGTCACAGACAGGAACTCTGGCTTTTATAAGTGTTTCCTCCCTTCCATTTTGACATGTTGTAACATCTGAGTAAAGAAACAGTGTGGGCCAGAGGAAGGAGCCAAGAATTTTGATTCACAAGGTCCTCTTCATCTATACAGAGGATGTCTGTGCCATATGGTTCTTAGAAGAATCAAATGAAATCTGGGGCACCTGGTGCCTCAGTCAGTTAAGCATCTGACTTGATTTCAGTTCAGGTCATGGTTTGTGAGTTCGAGCCCTGCATTGGGCTGTGTGCTGACAGCACAGAGCCTGCTTGGGATTCTCTGTCTCCCTCTTTCTGTGCTCCCCCCCGACCCTCCCCCCCCCACAAAAATAAATAAACTTTAAGAAAAAGAATCAAATGAAATCTAACAAATGGAAGTGGGTAGATTTGTGGAATCCTTACTGTGGGCTAGGCACTGAAATTTTCTTGTATTATGTCATCAAATCCTTAGAGCAACCCTGTAAGATAAGCTGAAAGAAGCTGAGTGACTTGCTTTAAGTCATACAGGTAAGTGCAGTGATCCAAGCCCAGTTCTTCTGTATCTCATATTTCAAAGTCCTTTGTGCTGGAGAGACATCATCCCAACAGTTGAGTTCCTGTGGCAGGAGGGCCAATTCCATAGTCTCTATACCAAGAAAAATTCAGAGAAGAGCATTTAGAGAAAGAACATATTGAGTTATATATTTTTTTTATTGACCAAGAGTTCATAAAGCTACTTAAATCTTTGATAAAGAAATATTGAATGCAGTTGTCAAAACATGACTTCAAGATATGGCCTTGGCATGTGACAGGCAAAAGAAAGAAATGATGCTCTAGATGGAAAACTAACCAAGATCTCATGATAGAATGGATGGATAGAGCATCAGTAAAAGCAGACCTTTGCAAAGAATTAGGCTGGATTACATCCCAGAAGCTATGGCATTTCTTTTTTTTTTTTTAATTTTTTT